>NC_092814.1:110054340-110354340 GCF_023375885.2 Dermacentor andersoni
ATTTACGTTTTCAGCATCGATTACAGAAAGCTGGTCATAATAGTCATGGACAGGAGCATCAGCATCCAAAGCATCAAGAACGGCGTCCGTTTTCACAAAACTGTTCTTGCATAAGAGCATTTCGTTATTGCCCGGCGTTCGGAAGCCAGCCACTACGTCATGACAGCGCGGTCAATCTCGTAACGAGATTATTTCCGCGGCCACGACCAATTGCGAACGGCATTGGCGTAAGAAGCTTTATGAACACATACAACGTGAAAACCTAAGCCGTACATTGTCAGAGCATATGATTTGATAGCTCGAGCGTTAGAATGTCACGTAATGTTGCAGATTCAAGAAAACTTATGACGACTGTTATTATCCATACTTTGGATTGCGCACGAAACACACGGACGAAGGAAAGGACTAGAGGTCACGAGCACGTGTCCGTGTGCTTCGTGCCCAACCCAAAGCACGAATATGCATAGGTACCAACTCGCCGAGCTTTGAATTCTTCGATTGATTATATTATTTTAGCAAAAATCTTCGATCACGCGCTGATCAACATTGGCCGAATGAAGGACGTCTTTTATTGCGATAATAATTATATAGACACTCCAGGCGATTTTTCGCCGTCGCCGTGATGTCCACTATAAAATGCAGTAAGATCGCATCGCGCCCCGAGCGCCATGTGCTGTGGGTGCGAGGAAAAGTGCGCGATGGTGAGCCGATAAGGATGGTGGCTTGATGCGTGCAGTCTTCGCGCGCGCGCACAATGTTGGAGGCCGCGTGATCAAGCGTGCTCTAGGGGAGGAGAGCGCACGTCTCCTCTTCGAGACCGGCCGTGCCTGCGCATGGCCATCTCAGGCTTCCGGAACGCGGTGAAGCGAGAGGTAGCACGAAGCCTTCGCTCTCCTCTGCCGGCGCTCTTAATCACGCCAGTGTTGTGAGAACGAATGTTCGTGGTCATCGAGTGAGATCTATTCATGTTTGCCTGGGCGCAAGTGACACGTACCTTGCTAGTCATTTTAATTAGTAAGCGAATGTTCACTGCAATTTATGCGGTCGATGAAACTACGAATTCCTTACTTCTTGCAGTTGTCTAATACTTTGCTATCGCTATCAATGCATCGCCTTTCGGTCGATAGTGCGACTTTCTACCGTAGCCGAGGAAACGCACGGATTTGTTTATTTCATCAGCCGCGAGGACTCGCATATACCGTATGAGGACCACAATGTCGATAATTGCATATACCGTCTCCTAAAAGAGTACTGACAGAAAAATTTTATGTACCGCTTATTTTGCTTTTTATACATATATAGCTATCGACTTCATATTTACGGTACGACGCCACAATTACTCGAGGACGCCACAAATAATTAATTACAGAACATTTTATGCGACCTGTTTAAAACGCATGACAAGTGCAGCGCGGCTTTGGACGTGAAAAAGTAGGTTATCACACCACCGAAAGCGGAGGTGAGGGTCACGCGGTGTCACAAAGTCAAGAGCACGCCAGTCAGCCCGGTGCGGTGAATTATCGTGTCGCCGAGACGCAGGAGTCCTCGTTCTCCTCGAACGCTGAAGAGACTCAGTTTTCGCCAGCACGGTCGTGTGTACGCGCGAGTGGCGCCTGGGGCACGCTGCCGGGCTAGTTGGTTTGGATTCATAATAGACACGGAGCGGCGCAGTACGTGTATGGGTCTTTCTTAGTTTTGGTCCCTGTCGCATTGCGCTGCTCCGTGTCTATTGTGGCGTCTCGTACCACGACACCGCCACATCAGGTGAACAGGTCACATTAGGTCACATTAAAAAGTGTATAATTAATTATTTGTTGAGCTCTCGCGAATCCAGAGGGTAATTAGTGGGTCGACACCTATCCAGCAAAGAAAAAGAAAGCCTAATGACTAATGACTTTTCTGTCATTAGTCCTTTGAAGTTGGCGTCTTCGTCTCCATGGCGGCGTTCCTGGAAGGAGCGGCAGTGTATGAACTCGATATAATGATGAATGTAGTGTTTTGTGGCGCAAGAGCCAAGATAAACTCTGTATAGTGAAATGGAACTATGGGCAAAAAAAAAAGTTTAAGAAAAGCTTTTGCACATGAGCGAGGAAGAGAGAGAGAAATGGCGGGCGGGAGGGGTGCAAATTCAGGATCAACAGGAAGTTGCACCGTCAAAGTCACTATTGATATGAGCGGCCCAAGTCCACGCTATACGCGCTGTTATACAGGAACAACGTCTTTATGGTCGGCCCTTCCAAGTAATCTATCACAACGACTGTGTTCCGACTTCCCACAGCAAACAAAAGAGCATGCACACTGCCTCCGCACAGTCTTACGCGCGCAGGTGACTCGGCGAATGGCTTCGCTAATGCACACACACTGTGCCGTTGCCTATTATAGCCGGTCGCGATTTAGTTCGCGCACACGCGGTCGCTCGCCACAGCGCGGAAGTACCGAACGCCAGCCGGCGGCGGCGATGCGAGAGCCGTGCCGGGGTTGATTGGGGACGGCCAACGCGCGTTACTCCCCGGTTCCAGCCGGCCCGGACGTGCGTTTTTTCAGCCTTAACGACCACGACGCGTCGTAATCGCGTGTTTGTGTGCTGTGCGAATTTTCCTCGCAGAGTGGCACTTTCTCTCGAGGATGGGGGAAAAAGAAACCCGGAAACGCGATGTCACGCTCGTATTATCCGGCAAGAAGCAAGCGCACCAACCTCGACGAGGGCGAGTTGTGTGCGGCTGTTATGACCGACATCTCGAGACAGCTGTAATGCGTTGCGGCCTTCCTGATGCTTCGTTTCGTGTTTCGTTTCCCACGCTCTCTGCTTAACGAGAAAGAAGAGACGACACTTCCTAGAGCGCATGAGAGGCTGTGCATGTCGTTAAATAATGACAAATCCAAGTTCAAATAACTATAAAGGCTAATCCTTATATTGCTTCGCCCTGGAAGTAGCTCTTTAAGCATAGCCGTTACGACGTATTACGAAGGGCAATGTCGCCGTTCTCTAATGCAGGATCATAATCGTGGCGACGCCTTGTGTGGTGTGGTTTTGTATCGAAAAAACTGTTTATCGTATATTATGTCGCCTGTGATATCGCTCTTGCGTTCAGTTCCAGAAGAAATGTGTCCGTTGTGGACACCAAGTTCTCGGGTCGCTTGGCGCCGCCCTTCAAGTCCAACGGCCCTGGCCAAAGCTGTCTTGAAAGCCCCTTCTGGACGACAGGCTTTTCGGAAAGCCTCAAAGGACCAGCCAGGTAAGCCGGCACCACGACAAAAGCGAACAAAATTATGCCCCCCAGTGAGGACATTACTAGCTCTTCTTGCGAATGAATGCCACAAATTGTACCATAAAACTAAATGAAGCGCCGCAACGTTTGGTCGCTAAACGATGTCACCTGCTGCTCTTCCGGCACATGGCAAATGCGTTCCTTTGTTGTTATTGTTTTTATGATATGCCATACCTCAGTAGTTGTCGAGGTCGGATAAAGTACAAGAGAGCAGACAATGTTGAGGAAGATTTCAGCGAGCATCCGAGGACGGAGTGGGTGACCGATATCAGGCGAAGAGGAGGGCGGAACACATCAAAAACAGCTGGTGCAAGGTTGAATTAAGTCTTGTCTACGTATACATATATTGAAGTCTGGCCCTGAGAGAGGACCATAATTTAAGTGAGCGAAGCACCACTCTCAATGCACCACTTTCACCCCAATAGTCATCTCAAAAACTTTACATGCCTAAACTTGCGGAGAGTATGGCCGCTAAGCATTCCTCGTGGTTGTGCAGTGAATGAGGGTTAGTTCAAGTGAATATGATATTGTTAAGTGCAATTTAACACTGTTTACTTCGAGGCATTCCTAGTTTTATAATGCGCTTTGAAGCGATAGACAAATTTTTTAAAAGTAACCCTTCTTATTTCATTTAAAGAATGTTACCCTTGTTTCATGTGTCTGATAAACGTCAGGCATACAGTTCTTGCCCCGCATGGCGCTACGGCTTCTGTCGATGTTGCAACTATGCAACTACGCGTTTTTACAAAGTTGCGGCACGCTGACTTCAATCGCATGCTGTCGTGTGATTGGCAGGCGCTCATTTTTATTTTTCTGAGCGCCTTTGTGGTCTGGATGCATTCCGGGCTACCTGAACACTCTAGGCTTGCAGATAACTGCAGGTTATAATAACGAATGTAAAAGCGTGCCCGGCTCCATTCAATGGTCGTTTTAATGCGATTAACATTCTTAAGGTACTTTCCGGGGGCTGACAGTCGGTCGGTCTCTAACATCTTTCCCACCAACCTGGGTTACCAGGTGGTCCACGGTCGAATGAATGGTAGCGCATCGGATTGGTTGTGCTGAGCGAACAGTGTTTCGAAACCAACAGCCAGACCAACTTGGATCACCGAGTATGTGGCACTGTGTAACTATGCACCGCTCTTTCTTTGACGCCGACATGGGGCACTGGGCATGCGTCACAGGGCGTCGCACTGAGTATGTACCGCTCTTTATTGAACCTCTCTGACGCAGACTTGGACCGCCGAGTGTGTGCCATTCGGTCTGTTCTGCTCTTAAATGAATCTCTTTCATACCAACTTGGCTCACTGGGTATGTGCCAGCAAATGTGTGCCACTCTTCAATAAACCTATTTGACGTTAACTTGGGCAACTACGTATGTGCCACTGGTTATTTGCCACTCTACAATGACAAAAGTGACCCTCTAAATCTCTCCGATGCTCGGCGGAATTGAACCCACGCCACGCGCGGATTTTACGGCGGCGCCGCTAGATGTCGCAGCGTGTGTAGTAAGAAGCGCGAGAGAGGAGCCCTTCTGAATACACGTTTCGGCGTTGGAAATACGGTGTGTCGCTACATTGCTTCAATGCTAATCACATGAACGCGGACGTTCATTGAGATAGGTTCTGCTGGATTTTGTTTATGCTGTACTGAACACTACAAATGATTTCGACTAGATTGAGATGATCCCAAACTGGAATATCCCAACACGCCGGCAGGAATGCGTTAGCAACGTGTGCTACATGTGCCCAGTGTGTGCCGCCCCTCGCAGGTTGTACATCAACCAGTGCACTCAGCCGAGCGGTCACACCGAGGTGCTGGCGGCCATCTTGGAGAGCCCACAGCGGCAGTTGCTTTCCACCGCAAAGGCGGCTGTCGCACAGCTCGTACGACAGGAGCGACGCTCAGCCGAATCTTCGGCAGCCTTCCTGCAAAACATCATACTCTCCACCTACAGGTAGTGGTCTCACTATACAGGCCCGTCTTCGGAGAATTGTGTCAGCCATAGTAGCGTTGACCTTGGGCAGTTCAACCATTTAGCCGAGGGTGGCGATATGGGCTTGTTGGTCCATATCGCCACACTCGAATGATGGATCCATTTAGCGTTACCGGTTAGCGTCACGTACTCCTCTAGACTGTTACAATATAGCCTGCTCGCCTACTTTCATTATCGTTCAGGGCACCAGCGGGTGAACAGTCGCAGCGTTCATCAGTCTGATCTGGATGACACGAAGCGTTCAAGCTCCGATATGTCCGGCTGTATAATGTCCTGGTGGCATCGGGATAAGCTAAAGCAACTTTTTATTAATGTTTGCTACGCAGAATCTCCATTTTCCAGTCATGAAACAAAAACAATTAGGTGTATGTTATACTTCGCTGAACAAGTTTAACCAAGCGACACTGGGACATGACTCACTTTGAGGACCACACGCACGCAAATAAGGGTCGCCTCAGTCCAGTGCTAGAACTTGAGAAATGGAGTTGCCATTTTTCAGAACAAAATTAATTAGAGCAATAGCAAAAGCCTCTCCACCGACTGCCATGCACCGGCTACTACCACTTTGGTGCCACATGCGCACATGGAACCGAAATGATGAACTCGAAGAGGAGCATACAGGGCATATATTTTTTCTGGGAATGCTCTCAACAGATGTCGCTGTAAAACCATAACTACAAGGCATCTTTCGGGGCTGTAAAGATTTTGTCACTATGTTTGGCTCCCCACGCGCTTGAGGTAACAGCCCTCGGGGGAGCAAACTGAGGAATCCTGCCGATAGGATGGTCCCATTACGCTCGAGAGTTCGCTGCACGTGTTTATGCAGGGCACTGGGCAGCAAGGCGTGCTGCCACCAGCTGAACATCCTGCTCTGCCACCTCGCTCCGGCCGACGTAAGCGCGGACGACACCGACGGGGCTGCATACTTGATGACGGTCGCGCAGTGTGGCGGGGCCACGTGCCTGCTGGCACACGCCGACAAGCAGACAACTATTCTTTTTGAGGCGAGCGGCCAGAGCACACGATGCGTCGCCGACGACTGGGACGCAGCAGTTCAGGCAAGTACACTTTAGCCACGCGGGTCTGGCCCGAGGCAATCTGTGGTGCAAGAGTCTTATGCTTCGACTGACTTTAGATCTACTAGCGCTTGCCTACTGAATTCGTTAGTTGCACATGGCGTCGGCCCTAAACAAGCCTCTCAAGGCGTGTTATATTGCAAAACTTCAGCGTCGGCCCTAAATAAATCCTTTGAAGGTGTCAGAGCTGCATCCCAGGCGCGTAGATGTTTGAAAAAATTGTATGCACGTTGCCACTTAATAAAGTTATGAGCGGGTGTGTTATCTGAAAAAATGCAGTAAGTAGGCGGAAGTTGGGGGAGAGGGGGATGAGTGTTCGGTGTCAGTACACCCCCGGAAATTTTTTAATCCTTGTGAGCCCAGAAAAACGTGTCTCGAGCAGTCGGAAAGCACACTACGAAAATAAGTTGTTGCAAAGCTACTACAGAAACGTGTTTGAGGCGTCCTCTGTAGAGCCGCCATAGTGAACGCTGGACTTCACTATGAAGTATCATCAATGCGTCACTCACGCTTATCATCATAATAAACGCTGGAGTTCTGCCAATTTGCACTCAATAAAACAGGGAAAATTCGAACGCGAGCTTTCTCAGCGTGTTTATGACAGTCCACTACGAGAGTGTTTTAGAAATGCCGGCCAAACTGATTGTATTCGTTGAAGCACCCAGGCACACCATGCATTTGAAATTCAAGCGTATAGAAATACGCATTGAAACACGAATCAAATAGCTAATGATATTCGATTCGCATTCGAAATTTCGCATATTCGCACAATTCAAGAAAATAATAAAAACTGAAATGAATCTTCACAAAATACGCTTGATTGGCATTCTAGATTTCACGACCTTGATCATAGCACCGTGGCCATGGGTTTGAACGGGTGAACGAGACTTTGAAGGATCAGAGTGCTGATGAAGACATAAACCCAGCCGTGGAAATCTAAATGTATTTTCGTGCGTAACAATTACTTGCTATTGGTTGGCCGCACTCGGTAATATGCTCGCGTTTAGGATTGGCCAGCTCACATGGTTACGAATCGCTCTTTAGCGCACGAACGGTTTTATAAATGCGGACCCATGGCACGCTGCACAAATTTGTCTTTCTCGATAGAACACCAAAGCTGGCGCATGCGCCACTGTATGATGTACGCTGAAGAGAAAGGTGAATATGTCGACAAAATAATATAATGAATAATTTGTACGTACATTTGAAGCATTTAATCTTCGTATAACAAATTTCCATATACTTATTGAGATACCTTGGTATAAATCATGAAAAGTGAGCATGTAGCGTTGGTTGTAGTATTATATGGGCCACATTCAAGAAAACTAGTGCACTGGAAATGAAGAGTGCAGTAGCCGCGCTGAGCCTAAGAAGCAATCCTTACGAAAAATTGTCCGTTCTGGCCGACATGTGCCGCAGCAACCGACGAACGATTTCAAAAGAGAGAAAGAAAAGAGCTTTGAGAAAAGTCTAGCTTTTTATGAAACAAACTTTCCGTTTACAAGGAGTATAGTAGGGGTGAGGTACGCCTTCATCACCTGCCTCATTCGCGTTATTCAGCATGAAAATTACTTCCAGTCTACATGCGTAACCGTTTAAAGTTATAGTTTACCTATAACTTGGGTGATCGCCATTAATCCCTCAAACATAGGTGAATACGCAGTCGGCGTCAGCCTCATTGAAGTTAGAAAGGGTAACTGAGATTTGGGCGTGTGTACGTGCGTGTTGCTTGAATAAAGACCTTAGTTATATCATATATCTTTCTGCAACAGATTTCCAGTTGAACAAGGTGACCTTAACTTGTTCGACTGCAAATCTCTGCACACAACGACGGGCAAGAAGCGTTGCCGCCTAGACTCATTGACTGTGTCACTGGCAGGAGGGCTTCCAGACGCACGCCAGCTCGTCGTGGCCGTCGACGGCGCGAGGGCCGCCTCCGTGCGAGCTGCCGTCGCCCAGCATCCGACACGTGACGCTGCGCCCGGACGACCGACTCGTGGTGCTATCGACGGCCGCGCTGGGCGACGCTCTGGCCCCCGAGGCGGCACTCGCCGAGGCCCTGGACGCGCCAAACCCGATGGCGGCCGCCAAGCGGCTCAACCAGGCCGTCGCGTCGCTCGTCAGCGACGGCGGCACCTGCGTCATCGCCATCGGCCTGCAGCAGGCGGCGGCGGCAGTGGCCGCGGGGGGCCCCGGAAAGAGCGTCCACTTCCGCATCACCACCGACATCGACGACGAGCAGGCGGACGAAGCCGAGGCCTACAAGGCCTGGGAGTACATGCTCGCCCAGAACCACAAGATGCTGTTCAACCGAGAGCTCGAGACGCTGCACCGGACCCTGGCCAAGGGCAAGGCGGCTAGGCACGCGACCGTCGCCGACGGTGCCGGCGCGGCAGCCACCGGTACAGCCAGGCTGGGATCCAAGAAGAAGCGCTATTGCTACGGTCAGGCCGGCGAGCCGCTGCCGTCCAGTGTGGCCTGACTAGCGGGGAGCGCACACACACGGCTGCCGCCGGACAACACACATGCGTCGAGCTCATGATCCATTTCCGCGCTACGCACAGCGAGCTTCCGCACACTTTACTGCTGTCGGACAACGAAAGACGTCTGTGCCCGGCGACCGCCCGCATGAGTAACCGCACGCTAGCAGCAGTGAAATGAATATTGCGGCAGATATTCCAAAGACTTCAACGATACATCGCAGTCCGCGATGATGTGTTCGATGGCAGTTAACTGGTGTAACCTATACGTGATCTGCCATAATGTGAACCTATACACAAGTCGCGGAACTGTACTGTGCAGTATACCGACGAGTGTTCCAGCATTGAAATAAAGTTTTCTTTGTACATTTCTACAGCCTACATTTAATTTATGCCAAACGTCTCAGTTAAATTACGGCTCGGCGAAATACTTCCTAGGGAAAAAAATGCACGGCACAGGCCACCATCGTGAGCTGCTAATCACGTGATACACGCTAGTGAAATGTAATTTTATTGAGTCCTATCGACAGAATCTACGTCTATAAAAAGGCATATTAGTAGTAAAGTAATAATAATAATAATAGTAACTGATGGGCACCTCAATATATATATATATATATATATATATATATACTCGCGCATTCTTTTTCTCTTCCGGTTCCATCAAAATGCAGTGAGAAAGACGTTCTGACGTGATAACCTCGCGAGAGCGCGCAGCCCCTACGATATAATTTCAGCAGCACATTTTCGGTTAAGTATCCGAATAACAGATTGGTGATAATCTGGCTTTCGGAGCAATTTGTCAAAGCTTAAAATAAAATTAACCAAGAAAACATAAATTCTAAGCAAGGAGCCTGTACATCTTCCGACGAAGTTCTCCTTGTCTCTATCTTCTCCTTGTCGCACACTGACTCGGTCACAGCCAAAACAGTGCCACAAGGGAGGCGATGCAGCGCGAGCCACGAACGAGGAACTTCCAAAATGACCTCTCCCGCTGCTTTCAGAGTCGTCGTGCAGCGAACAGCTGATAAACACAACTCAAGCAGGCCATATTGAGTTTCTCTACGGCGGAAAAGATTGCTCAAGATAGTACAGCGGGTGTTGCAACATCGCAGCCTAACGAGGAGGCATTTTTATTATTAATTCGTCTCGTTCCGAATCATTTCGCGTCGTGGTGAACTTTCGCGCGCTATATATGACCAGACAACTCTCAACCTTCTTTTTAAATATATATCATAGATATAACGCTCCACATATGCAAATTGGCTGTTATTTTTTTTTTTTTCGTGGTGTGGGTAGGTGGGTTCTGGAGGCGGTACAAAGCTGGTGGGAAAGAGGTGTGTGTGTGTGTGTGTGTGTGTGTGTGTGTGTGTGTGTGTGTGTGTGTGTGTGTGTGTGTGTGTGTGTGTGTGTGTGTGTGTGTGTGTGTGTGTGTGTGTGTGTGTGTGTGTGTGTGTGTGTGTGTGTGTGTGTGTGTGTGTGTGTGTGTGTGTGTGTGTGTGTGTGTGTGTGTGTGTGTGTGTGTGTGTGTGTGTGTGTGTGTGTGTGTGTGTGTGTGTGTGTGTGTGTGTGTGTGTGTGTGTGTGTGTGTGTGTGTGTGTGTGTGTGTGTGTGTGTGTGTGTGTGTGTGTGTGTGTGTGTGTGTGTGTGTGTGTGTGTGTGTGTGTGTGTGTGTGTGTGTGTGTGTGTGTGTGTGTGTGTGTGTGTGTGTGTGTGTGTGTGTGTGTGTGTGTGTGTGTGTGTGTGTGTGTGTGTGTGTGTGTGTGTGTGTGTGTGTGTGTGTGTGTGTGTGTGTGTGTGTGTGTGTGTGTGTGTGTGTGTGTGTGTGTGTGTGTGTGTGTGTGTGTGTGTGTGTGTGTGTGTGTGTGTGTGTGTGTGTGTGTGTGTGTGTGTGTGTGTGTGTGTGTGTGTGTGTGTGTGTGTGTGTGTGTGTGTGTGTGTGTGTGTGTGTGTGTGTGTGTGTGTTGGGGGGGGGGAGGCATAGTTGTTTCCTGCTCGCGCTCACGGTCTCGCGCAGATACATACGTCACAAGTGAGTAGCAGCGTACCGTGTTACGTTTCCTATGTCAGCGGGAGTCAACTGCAACACAACCTCGAAGACATCTGCGCGTCCGGGACAAACCCGGCCTAATCAAGGGCTGCACGTCAGTCAGGCACGTTTCAACGAACGACATGGCGAGGCAAGGGAGTGCTGGTCGCGGTAATCGTGGGGCTTTACTCCTCGGAAAGAAATGCCACTTGCCAGGGAAGAGACCGCGGGTGTAGAGCTCGGTCAGAGTAACCAGCAATGGTGGGGAGGGGCGCGGACATCCCGTGGAGGACGGATATGCCACTTCCTGCTGCAAACAGCCCGCCAAATCTCGATCGCATATAAGAGCCGCGCGGAAACCAGTCGAGCTAATTAGTGTACCGCATCCACACGCTGGCCGCTCTGCGCAGAAGCTTCCACACCATCATGAACACGACCTTGTGCGCCGCTCTGCTCTTCCTCGGCTTCATTGCACTGTGAGTATCCATTTGCACTCTCTATTGTGTTTCGTAGCATGGTAGGCTTCAGTTGGTTGATCTTGGAGCGCAGTGCACGTACGGCGAAGGCACTGAAGGCACGAATTTCCCAGGAAGAACGTGCTCCAATAGTGCGGACCTAACCAGACCGCTGGAGTCCACCGCTGCATAGTCATGTTATAGCCTGACTACAGCTTGCTCTAATTTTCCAGTGAAGCCCACGCCGCTTACTTTTATAGGGCAACAAATGCGGAACCAAGCTGACGAGCTTGCAGATGAGCTGACTGGTACCCTCTCTCAAGTTCTGTCATCGCTGTCCGCGTCTGACAAAACGTTTTATTCTTGCTTCGGATCTCGTCATCTGCAACTGTGCTGATACAGCTCGTATGTCTGTCTGGATAAAAGCGCTCCAAACGTTGCCCGTATTTTGGCGGTTTAAGAATTCAGGCAACGCATGAGTTTTTGCGTTTGCCAGTGGTGTACTCCATAATATTATTTTTCATTTCGCGTAGTTATATAATGAAACAGCAGCTAGGCCTGTTCCAGTGTGGTCTGGCGCGTTTCAGTTCACGCACTCATTCCATTAAAAGGCAGCAAATGCATTCGCCCAACATTTACGCGTTATCGAAATTGCCTTAATTGCCAACGGCTAGCATCAAGCGTGTCAAATCGTTTCCCATCGTGTTTTGTTAAACACACAAATAGCACAGTCGCATACGCATATACACAGTAGAGATACCCACAAGGTTTTGTAAAGGCCTGTGGACCTCAGAAATACCAGCAGCGCTTTCGTGGCGCGTAATGTGGTGCTTTGACGGTCACTTGCTGCCAGATCAAATGTCTGACGAGTCAGCCAGCTCGGGCGCCATAACCTAGTTTTGTCTTTCTACAACCAGAATATACAAACTATAAAACGTCTGTTGGAGAACAGTTCCTCGTATTAAATACTCCACTGTGCCATACGATTTTTGCTGTTCTCGCATTGCTTTGCTCAATGAAATCACGTCAGGCTGCTTATATATACGCCAGATCAGGTGTAAAGTTCAAGGTAGAACTCACTAAGGTCTATGGCACTGACACCAGCTGAAAGTCAGTAAAAATTCGCATGCGCAGTTTTTAACACTGGATTGTTATCTACAAGCACAATCCATATCTACGTGTAATCTCTGAAATATATGGTTTCAGGGGCCTTCCTTGCGAACGTCTATGCTGCTCACGTGACCAAAACAGCCGCAGCCGTAATGCTTCCAATGCCACAGCTCCGAAACGCATGTGGGACTTTGCGCTACCTGCACCGATTACACTCGCGCATTCGTTAATGCGGCAGAGCCATACATACGAACATGTGTGCCCGGCGCATATATCAGTTCACGTGGTTTGATTGATCAAATAGATTCGAGAACAAAAAGCATCTGGCATTATGGCATATTTAATATGAGGAATTGCTCTCCAATGGCAGACTTTTTCGTTTCCTCTGATTGTATAAAGACAAATCCAGTTTATGACATCCGAGCTGGCTGACATGTCAAACATTTTATCTTAGAGCAAGTGACTGTCAATTAGCACCAGTTCACGAATATGGGACTGAAGCAGCGTACAGCAAAAAGGATTTATTTTCAAACCGCGGGACGAATAAAACACACCGCGCACGTTTGCAAAGCAATAGGGAAATCTTGCAGTGAAAAATGGTTACGCATGTGCCATGAAGAATAGATTGAAATATTTCTGCTACCGAGAGCTTTGTCAGAAAGAAGCAATAGACTATATATATATATATATATATATATATATATATATATATATATATATATATATATATATATATATATATATATATATATCCAGCACAACCACTCACTCAGCAGATGAACGTCAGCACTGTTGGGAATCGCGCACACGCACACGCAGGTGACGCCTTTCGTATATCGTGACAGAATCATGGCGTGCCTCGTTCTGTAGGCTTTATTTTTTAATGCGTTAGCATTAGGAGTGTCAAAGTGGAAAAGATATATATATATCACGGCTCCGGGACATCAAAGAGGCGCGACGTAAAGCTAACGCATTTCTTTCGCATTTACCGCTGAATCGCCACTGATTATTATTTTTTTACTCGCTAACGATTTCAGGGAACAAATGCGTAATTTGTGCGATGCATCACACAAGTAGTACCCCCCGTGTCATACAGCTAGTCCGCGTGTCACCGCTAATGTATACTGAGCGCCGCCTTTTCTGCAACACATGCGAACGCGCTCCATGGGCTTCGAAAGTGAGATTATAGTTATTCGTGCTTCCAAGAGCTTTCATACACTGCATATAGTATGCCCCCTACATGAGCTATCATCAGTTAAGCAGTCACACATAGCAGCTTTTAATTGCCCGAGCACGCAACTTTGCAAGCGCTATCTCGGTGCCAGGAAAAGGGCGCAGGGAACGCGGGCATGATGAAAGAAGCGGCGCACGCAAGCCAAATTATTCGCTAACAATGCCACCACAAGTTCAGGCGAACCCTCTGGTTCCTACATGTATCGATAAGTGGACTACGACCGCGAACACACGCTGGACTCTAGCGCATGAGCTGCATCAACGCTGCATGCGAAGGCGGAGCTCCATAGAACCAATGAGCCGCGTTGATCGGCGGCCCCCGTGCGCTTACGGTCATGCTTATCCTGGACTCCCCTTAAAGTCGCTAACACGCGAGTTCGTGCCCACTCTCCTGGCAAACAGCGGGTGTCTCGGCCACTGCACCGCGCCGGCGGTTTCCAAAGAGGCCCAAGCGTGCATCTTATCCTATTCATATGCCAGCTCGCTTTATGCCGCGCAAAGCACAAGCGGATACTCGTAAAGCGCACCCGTGCATCGCTTGGCTTTGCAAAAGACAAGCCGGGCCCGCATGGCTAACCGCGGTGCCTCTCTTTTCGCTTTCGCTCCACAATCAGCAGGGCCGAGTCGATGCCCTCCTGTCCAGACTGCGTCGAGGTCGACTGCTCCGAGGAAGAAGACTGCGCCTACGGAGTCACGAGCGACATGTGCGGCTGCTGCAGGGTCTGCGCCAGCGTGAGTGCACCCTCTTACGTCACCGCGGGAAAGGGAAAAAAAACGACAAAAGATGCACGAGGCGAACACGCGTAAGCGGAGGCCTTACGTACGAAACAGATTCGCAGGCAGGGCTTCAAGTCGTGAGTTTGCTTCACTGCTGTTTTGAAGCCTCTCGCACGTGTCGTGAAAAGGAGGGCGAGCCTGACTTGAGTGGGTTGCGAATTGCCACACTCAAACAATATATTAATTATCCGTATACGGTTTGCTTTCAGAAATTTTCTTGGCATCAATTCACTGTATGTTTGTGTTAACGGAAAGTTTCACGGCGGAAAGAAATATTCAAAATCAAAATGAGTATAAGTCATGAAAGCCCCCGTGTTCGTCTACTAAACTGTACACCCAAGAATTGCGCTGTTCAGCGCGCAGCCATCAAAGTTGCACATTCCTACTGCACCGAACATTCGTCTAGTATATAGTGCGCTTGGTTAAAGCTCTTTATGACATTACAGCTCTAAACAATCACATCATCGGTCGCTCATTTCCGTTGCGAAGAAACCGCGTTGCAGATGCTTGGGAATTACCTCGTTCCCATAATTTCCAGTCAAAATCCCACTTGTTTAGCATGCGGAGGGTGAGCTCCTGTGTGCATTTACCCCCTTAATCAACCTTGAAGCCGGTTACTCGTAAAAGTTGCCGCTACCTCCGTCTTCTTGGTTATTCCAATCTTTCCGTTCCGTATACTCTCATCTGCTGCGATTAATCGCCACAATCTTATCGCTGACCGGCAGACCTCGTCCTCTCCCCCTTCTTTCTTTGTTTACACTCGTAAACAAGCAATCAACAACAATCGGAGCTGAGCTTGGGGATTCGGTTTGTTGATCAGGGCTGTATACAGCGCAACTTGCCGTCTCTCCGACGTTTTCTTATCGCTACGACATTTCGCTTAACAGAGCAATAAATAGGGCTACTTGGTTCACTCCCCGATTTCTTTTTAGGAACGCGCTGATTTAAAAGCACTACACGATGAAGGAAACACGCTTTGTCCGGTCAACCTGCGTTTCTGTCTTGTTTCTTCGTGTAGTGCCTTTAAGTCAGCGCGTTATTAAAAGAAATTTCGATTAACTTTTATGCCATACGTTACATAGAAAACACAGAAGTATACATATTAGGCCTGCTTTAAAGAAAAAAAAAAAAGCCCGTAAACTCGTGGGACCTTGCAAATTCACGAACTGAATTCTAGCGAAGAAGAATTCGACAGAAAAAGAGACATTTCCGTTTCCAGTGGAACATTTCTCCTCAGCGCCTTTGTGCACCCTCCTATCTTCACAGCTTCTGCGCGCCGCTTCGAGGCGCTCTTTCGCTGGCGACGTTGAACGCGCGATCGCTAAAATGAAAGACCCCGAGTTAGCATAGGTTCTCCAGTACATGCGCAAAGTTTCACGGACAGATGAAAGTCTTTTTGCTTATAGGCATAATTATAAAATTGAATAAACTGCTCAAATAGTCGTTTTAAAGGGACACTTTAGAATTTTCTACGGCTCCTCAACGCATTTATAACTTTTACAACATTGAAATTTCTCCAGCATCTTTCCCCTAACGCACACATTACTCCAAAATTTTTCAGCGAAGCTACGTCCGTGCTTCTGTCGCCTGTACGCTGAAAACTCTTTCGGTGCAACCCCATGAGCATGCACGAAAAATATATATATATAGGCGCGCGGTTGGCTGCGCCAGTAGCGACTCGCTGCTCTTCGTCGCAGCCGAGCGCGCGCAGCTGTTTCTCTCCGGCTCCGAAATGGGTAGGCGACGCGTCATACGTACTCCTGGGGAGCAGGCAGCTTTCGATCAGCAATGCCGCGAGCAAACCACGAACGAGCTCGTCAACGCCGTGCCGATGCTGCATCCCGGACACAAGAACAGGCTCGTGCAGCCGAGTGCAAGCAGCAACTGCGTACCGAGGATCCAGCAGCCTACCAAGATGTTTAATGAACCATCGGGATTGACTCAGTGATAAACACCGGGGTCGCACGTTTCAGCTTCGCTGGTTAACCATCTGTACGGAGTGCTTGGGCGGTGATTTTTTAAATCTCTATACGCTTGGTAGTTCCCAAACGTAAACTCCCCGGTAAACGTCAAGAACCCCAATTCGTACAATTTGATCATTTGTAACAGCGCGCCCAAAGCACTTATACAATAGACTTTTTACCAGCATGTTCATCCTATGACACTCTTCATTACTAACAATTTCACCCTATGTCAAATAGATTTTAAACAACGTACTGCTAACTACACCACAAAATTCCAAAGTTCAATTGACAAGACTTTGGTCATTTGCCCTAGCCCCGCCTAATTACACCACAAACTTCTTTGCCGACACACCACGATTAACAAGGGAAATATCCCCTCCGAAATTCATTGGGCCTGGGTGCCCTCGACGCTGAGCGCACGCTTTGGAGCCATTTTGCTGGAGCGTGTTTACGTGCTCCTGCATAAGTGGCCAGCACGTTGCTGAGACGCCAGCTACAAGCGCTCTCTTCAGGCTATGGACGATTGTAGTGATTACACTGTCATAGCCCAGCACCTGCATTTTTGTTGCATAACAAAGCAAGCACAGCACGTGCCATACGCACAAACTGTGAAACGTCGCTGCGCCGGCCGGGTTGAATGGATGGATGTTACGACGTCCCCTTTGGAATGGGGCGGTGGATTGCGCCGCCGAGCTCTTATTTTATTGCCTCATTACGCACTAAAATAACCTATGTAAAAAAGAATAAAAGAAAAAAAAACACGATTAATTCCCATAACCAATGTTTCTGAACCCCTATTGTAAACATTGTTTTTGTACGCTTCCATTGTTTGTCGTTTCCCCACTTTTCTTCCACCAATCTTCCGATCGCCATCGAGTCCTGATTGTACCCCTGATTTCAAACAAACAACCGCATTTCTAAGTGCAAGTCCTAGAACCATTACACCTTTCCACATACCTCGGAGCACTTCATTCCTATTGTATCCCTATAGCGCTCTGTGTTTAATTATGGCTTCATTTCTCTTCCCCTTTACTGTTATCGTTTTTTCCTGTGTTTCCATATATCTATTGCCTTCGATTATCCATATACCAAGGTATTTATATTCTTTTACGCGAGGTATTTCCTGACCCTGTATTGTCACTGTCTGTTCACTGTTTTCACTGAATACCATAACACCTGATTTTCTAACGCTAAATTTCAGACCTAACTTATCGCCTTCCTGTCCACAGATATTAGCCAGACGTTGCATATCACTTTGTTAGCTAGCAACACAATGTCGTCTGCATAAGACAAACGTGGAAGCTGCTGCTCTACTACTGTACCCGCCTGCTTGTATGAGATTAAACCCGATAGTGCTTCCCTCTAGCGCCCTCTCCATCCTCACCGTGCACATCATAAACAGCAGTGGGGATAAAGGGCACCCCTGCCTCAGTTCCTTGTTGATATCAACTTTCTCCTCGCTCCTCATCCCTTCCCATTCAACGCAAATGTTTTTTTTTCTAGGTAAATCTCTCTCAAAAGCTGTAGACAATCGTCGCCTAAGCCTTCCCTTTCCAGAATATCCCACAAAATATTGCGGTCTACGTTGTCATACGCTCCTGTAATGTCTAAAAAGGCCACATATAAGTCTCCTCTCTACTCTTAATATTTCAACACAGTGAACTGAGTAAGAACCAAGAAGTTATCATCCAAACGCCTACCTATTCTGAAGCCATTCTGAAGTACTCCCAAAATGCCATTATCCTCTGCCCATGCTTACAGCTTTAATTGCCTGCATTGCTGACCTGTATATTGCCTATGTAATGGTCAACGGTCTACATGAGTAAATTCCATCTTTCTCCCCCCCTTACCATTATAAATTAAAGTCATTCTACTTTGTCGTCAACTGTCTGATGTTCGTATTTCTTTTAGACTTTTTTCTACTACTTTCAACAGAGCTTCCTTATCTTTTAGTCCTAGTTCATTAATCAGCCTAACGGGAACTTCGCCTAGTCCTGTGGCTGTGTGCTTCGGAATTTTCTCTTTGGCTTTCTTCCAGATGAAATTTGTCAGCACCAGCTCCTTTTCCATCTGGTTCTCTTTCATGCCCCCTTTTTTCTTCAACTACATTATTGCTTTGGAATGATTCGGCTGTTATTGTTCGGATGTAATTCAATGCCACGTCCCCTTCCAGTTTGTTTCCATCTTCGTGTAGGATATGTTGTATTGTTCCAGACTTCCTACCTAATAATTTTGTGGTTCCAAAATATTCTAGGTGCGGCCTTCTTTTTCTCACGTATTTCTGACAACCAACGTTCACTTTCAGCTTTTATCTTTGTTTGCACTAGTATTTGAACCACAGATATTTTCTCCCTGTATATTTCCCATTTTCCGGCTAACTCATCCTGCGGCAACTGCGCTTTTTTTGCCTGCCTGTGCTCTCGGGATGCTTTCTGTCGTTCGGCGATCGCTTGTCGTATCTCTCTGTTCCACCAGCTTTTCGGTTTCTTTTTTCTTTTCCAACGAACATGTTGCTTCTCTTTTCGTATTTCTGTCATTACACTTAGAAGCTCATTATATTCTTATTCTTTACTTGGCCATTTGCCAAGTTCTTCCTGTGCTCTTGTGACTATATTTGTTTTTGTTCAGCGTTCAAATTTGGACTGGCCATTTTGCGCTCCTTGAGCTCTCTTTCCCAACTGCATATCCCATATTCAATATGATGCGTTTATGCTCACTCCCTATGCTGCTATGCCCTTCCTCGTCAATGACCATTTCTCTCACCTTATCATGAGTTCCTTCTGTCATCAGACAGAAGAAAATGCGCGGAGGCGAGCGCCATCTGGTGGTGTTGCAAGAAACCCAGCGGCGCGCGCGAGCAAGACCACAGCAGCAGCGCCCAGAGAGCCGGGAGAAGAGGCAAAGAAAGCTTCGCGTTAACAAGATTTAAGTTACGAGAGGGCGCGAAGTCTGCTATGCACCACTAGCTCAGCGAGCGTTAATGCAATTTCTCCTATTGCATGCAGTACGACGTTCATAAAATGAATATGCCAATCTGTTAACATACGTATTATCCTGTATGTTCAACTAGTGACAACTAAACTTCCATGGGCAATCAGATATGCGCAATATTCACAACTTTCAACTAAGACACGTGCCGCCGGTGACCTTTCTTTCTTTTCTTCTTTGTTTCGTCCGCTCTTTAGAAATCTCTTTTCTATATCGTCATAGCAAAAATGCACGAAAGAGTAAAACACGCACGAGGCGAGACGACGACGACGAACGTGCCAGTAAGCGTCGAAGACCGGCTCCCGCTTCTGAAAATGGTTTCGGTGATTTAATTTGAGCCCAGTGCGACTATTTTAGTACCAACGGACTCTTTAAGTTGTGACGATCCCGTAGACACCCGACTCTTGAAGGTGGGTGGCCTTGTTGCGATATTATCGGCCTTTTCCGTCCAGACCACGCCGCTGCGACGCTAACCCTAGCCGCGCTTGTGTTAGCGCGGCGAAGTGCTGCTGCGGCGCCAGCTTTTCTCGTCAGTGTCTGCAGTGATGGAATGTGAAGTGGAAGGGGAGCTTCTGACTCCCGAGGAATTTTCCAAGGATCCCGGATGGCAAACAGTTGCTGCCAGGCGCTCCGGAGCCAAATCGGCGCCCGTCGAGCGAGTTGGTGCCATTTCTACCGGCGCTAAGCCAAATGACAACGCGACCGCAAAGGGTCGCCGAGACCGCAGCAGCGCTAAAGCCAAAATTATTCGGGGTGGAAGGATGCCTCCGCTGCCCAAAGAAGACGCGAAGATCATCGTCAGGCCGAAGGGAGGTCTGAACATCAGCAAGGTGGGGCCGACAGTTGTGGCCGAGGCCATATGGAACGCAGTCGGTTTCGACCAGGCGAAGCGGGACTCGGACACGATGTGCCCGAATTTCCAACAAAATATCATGGTCATCAGCACCCCCAGCAGAGAGAATGCGACCCTCTACGTCAGGGTCGAGTGCATCGCTGTTGGCGGCCAGCAGCACGAGGTGAACGCGTACGAGGCAGCGCCCAACTCTACGTGCAAAGGCGTGATCCGCGGCATCGCACCAAGTGAAGGCCCGGAGGAGCTCGATCGCAAGATTGTCAACTCAAAGAACCCGCTGGCCTTGGGAGCCAAACGAATCAAGAGCACAGGCACCGTGGTTGTGGTCTTCGACGGCTACAAGGTGCCAAACTACGTGTCGTACGGCGGCACACTTGTCAGGTGTGCATTATATAGGAAGCAAGTGGAGGTGTGCTACGCCTGTGGCCGCCTCGGGCATCGAGCGGACGTTTGCCCCTCGCCGGACGAAACTATGTGCAGGGGATGCGGCATCGCCAACCCGGACGAACAACACAAGTGCGACCCCAAATGCAGGCTGTGCGGAGGCCGACACTTCACCGCTGCCAAGGAGTGCAAGCAGAGGTACCAGACGCCGTACCTCGTCAGACGCAGGCGCCGGGACCGATCCCGAGC
The DNA here is from genome assembly GCF_023375885.2 of Dermacentor andersoni. Taxonomy (NCBI): domain Eukaryota; kingdom Metazoa; phylum Arthropoda; class Arachnida; order Ixodida; family Ixodidae; genus Dermacentor; species Dermacentor andersoni. Next base: position 110,075,204 of record NC_092814.1, read on the forward strand.
CAACAGAAGCAAGTCTCCGGCCCTCGCCATGGGCGAGCGACAACTCCCGGCCGCCGCCGGTCACTCCGCGACTCGCGGGAGCTCTAGATCCAGGAGCCCCTCTCCACCTTCCGGACGCCGTTCCAGGTCCAGGGGCAGATCCCGGTCCAGGGGCAGATCCCGGTCCAGGGGCAGATCCGGAAGCCGCTCCAGGAGCCGCTCTGTCTCATGGGCCCGGTATGGGTCCAGTGCCGGCCAGCAGAGGAAGAGAAAGTCGACGCTATCGTGGGCAGATATGGTTGCTGGTGGCGCCCATGCGAGATCCACCCGGGGCCCACGCGACCCGCTTCCAGAGCAATCCAGGGAGGCAGAGGTAGCGCGCCTTATGAAGGAAAACGCGGACTTAAAAGAAATGATCAGAAAGATGGCTAGCGAAATGATAGAGATTAAGAAATTAGTAATCAGTCAGAGTGTTACATCCAACGCGTCGGCGCCGACCGCCACAGAAGCACCAGTTCCGGCCTGCGACTCGGCTGGCGCCGCCAAGCGTAGGGCAGTTTCCAGTAAGGACGATTCAGATTCGCAAACTTATGAGATCAAAGGCATGCTGGCCACGCTCACTAAGAGCGCGCAGCAGTTACAACAAGGCTTAGCACAGGTGCAAGTCGCCCTAGGAGGCCCGAGGAGAGGCCTAGGCGCGCTGGCCGATCGCATGGACGCCCTCGAGCGTCTGGTGATTCCGAATAATACGGCCGTAACTCCGATGCAGGTCGTTGTTCCGAACGCGTCGGGGACTCAAATCAGGGCTACGAGCACATCGGCACGTCAGAGTGGGGGGAACTTCTTGCGTGCACCTCTGCTTACAGCGGGTACCCCGGACAATTTATCTAATCATGGATAGTGCCAAAGAGGAGTCCAAAATTTGGCAGTGGAACTGCAGGGGGTACTCCAATAAGAGGGCTCCTTTGCAGCAATATTTAAGGTCGCTACGTAACAAACCACAAGTAATAGCATTACAGGAAACCCTCGTCTCTGCCGCATCCCTCTCTGGTTATCGTGCCGTCTCCGTGCAGGCTGAAGGTCGGGGAGTGTGCACGTTAGTTGACAGGAGGCTTACACACTTGTCTCACGACCTGAAGCTGGCGAGTTGCAAGGTCGAATACGTCATGGCGGAGGTTCTGCTCAATACGAGACAACGCAACCAGCGGAGAAACAGCGTGTTCATACTAAACATCTACAGCAATCCTAGGGACTCGCAACAGCAGTTCAAAACGATACTCAAGAAGTCCGTCGACCTGGCCGGCACCCATCCCTTGGTCGTCGTCGGAGATTTCAACGCACCGTACGGCGTGTGGGGCTACGTCTACGACACGAGCAAGGGTCGGGGTTTGTGGCAGAACGCCAACGAAATGGACCTCACGCTCATCACGGACAAGGCGTTCCCCACCCGAATCGGCAACTCGGTTAGCCGGCACACCACCCCCGATCTGGCGTTCGTGAAGAACGTCGAGGGAGCCGAGTGGAGCAACACCGCAATAAATTTTGGTAGCGACCATTATGTGCTCGAGACCCGCTTCGAAGTCACCCGAAGTAAATCCAGACAATTCACTGTCACGGACTGGGACCTTTTTCGCAAGCTCCGCGGCAACGACAGCGCACCCGTCCCAAAAGACCTGGAAGATTGGTGCGAGCGAATCAAGAGTGACGCCGAGTCATCCACTAAGAAGATCGTCAGCGACCTGGAGGTAGAAAAGATGGACAGTAGGCTGGCCCATCTGATCGAGGCCAAGCAGGCGCTGCTTTTGAGATGGAAGGGACAAAGGTTTAACCGAAGACTGAGGAAAAAGATCTCCGAACTTAACAAGGCCATCGAAGATCACTGTCGGACCCTCGGCAAGCAGCAATGGGACGAGGTCTGTGACTCGATCGACGGGCAGATGCGTAACGGCAAGTCCTGGGGCATGCTTAAACATCTTCTCGACGAGGGCAGCACCAGATCCAGTCAGAGACACACGCTCGCCAGAGCCTTTCACGAAGCTACCATATCCTGTTCCGGGGACGAGCTGGTTGCCAAGCTCATGGAGAAATACCTTCCCATAAAGCATAGCGACGAGGAAGACCGGTTTCCCGACTACCTCGGACCAGCCCGTCCGGAATTGGACGAAGACTTCACCGTGGGGGAAATTAGGCAAGCCATTTTCGCGCTCAAGGGGAAGTGTGCGCCAGGTGCCGACAGAATCACCAACAAGATGCTGCGGAACCTTGACGACGGTTCGATCGCATACCTCACCGAGAAGATCAACGAGACGTGGAAAAACGGCAGCGTCCCAGAGCAATGGAAGAGCGCCAACGTCGTCCTGATCCCCAAAACCGGCAAGGCTCCGAACGTGGACAACCTCCGACCGATCTCTCTCACCTCCTGCGTTGGGAAAGTGGCGGAGCACGTCGTCCTCAACAGACTAAACAGATATCTCGAAGAGAACATCTATACTTACAACATGATTGGCTTTCGTGCCGGCCTCTCGTCGCAGGACGCCATGAAGATGATCAAACATCAAATCATCGATGGCAGTACCAGAGACACCAGGGCCCTGCTCGGACTCGACCTCGAGAAAGCGTTTGACAACGTTCTCCACGAATACATTCTGGCCTCCGTGGCAGACCTCAAGCTGGGCCCCAGACTATATAACTACGTCCGTTCGTTCCTGACGGGGAGGAAAGCGAGGCTGCGGATCGGCGACTTCGTCTCCGACGAGGTGCTCCTGGGCGCACGGGGCACGCCGCAAGGCTCGGTCATTTCGCCTGCTCTCTTCAACATTTGCATGATCGGCCTCTCGAGGAATCTGGCCCAAGTTGAAGGAATCAAACACACCATCTACGCAGACGACATCACCATCTGGTGCACCGGCGGTAGCGAAGGGCAAGTGGAAAGCGCCATGCAAGAGGCGGTAGACGTCACAGAGCAGTACCTGCTACCCACCGGACTCAGATGTTCCCCGACCAAATCTGAGCTTCTCCTTTATAGAAAAGAAAAAGGCCGCAGACCCAAGGGCTGGAAACCGGTCTCAGAAAGTGACATTCACCTGTTCACTCGGAGCGGTGACCCGATACCCAGGGTCGACACCATCAGAGTCCTGGGTATGTTCATAGAATCACGCGGCGGCAACGGCACTGCGTTACGCAAGATAATTGCGAAAACCGACAATGCTTTTCGCCTCGTCCGAAGGGTCACGAACAGACATCGTGGCCTCAAGGAGGACAACCTGCTTCGGCTCATCAACGCCTTTGTGCTGTGTCACTTTACCTACACGGTGGCCATGCACAACTGGCTCAGAGCCGAGCGGGAAAAGCTTAATGCCCTCATTAGAAAATTCTTCAAGAGAGCCCTCGGGCTGCCCGTCAGAACGCATACAGAGGACCTCCTTCGGCTCGGCATACACAACACCATGGAGGAGATGGCCGAGGCTCAGGAACGGGCCCAGCTAACTCGGCTGTCCACCACGCCAGCCGGCAGGCGTATCCTCGAGGAGATCGGACTCGCACCAACCAAGAACTTGGCTGAAGACACCCAAATCCCCAGAGAAATAGGGGAGAAGATCGTGGTCGCCCCTTTGCCCCGCAACGTTCATCCCGTTCACAACGCAGGTCGTCGCAAGGCAAGAGCACTTAATATACTAAAGCAAATAAACAAAGACAAAATCACAGCAAGCTTCGTGGACGCAGCTGCATACCGAGACGGCAAGGCTTTTGCGGTTTCCGTCATTGACACGCTGGGCAAAGTCATCAACTGTGCTTCCGTCCGGACGACGAACCCAGAGGTGGCCGAGCAAGTGGCCATTGCACTCGCCATGCAAGACGGTCGGAGAGACAGGGTGTATAGCGATTCGAAAGCCGCCATCAGGGCATTCCAGAAAGGCCGGGTAGCCCGGCAGGTAGTTCACATTCTGAAAGGCGCCAAACAGGGCAACACCTCCATGCACTCGATCCTTTGGTTCCCTGCACATGTCGGGGCGATTGAGGGGGTTCCTCTGAACCTCAACGAGTCTGCCCACGAGGCTGCGCGTGGCTTTACCGACCGCGCTGCCCTCGGATCGGGCGACTCTCTCCCCGGACACAGAGACGCTCCTCTCACACACAACGAAATCACGAAATTCTTTTACTTAGAGAGAAGGGTTTTCCCCCCGCCTCACTCCAAGCTAAGCAGGCCGCAAGCGGTCACACTAAGACTTCTACAAACGAACTCGTACCCAAATCCGGCGTCCCTTAATAGCATATATCCAGAGATTTATCCAAATTGTTCTTGCGTGGCCTGTGGTGAGGTAGCTACGTTGCCTCATATGCTCTGGGAGTGCGGGTCGCTGGGCCCGACGTTCACCAAGGAAGAGTGGGACGCGCTCCTGCGAAGTCCTGTCTTTGAGGATCAAATCCTGGCCGTCCAGCGCGCCCGCGATCGGGCCGGCAGACTAGATCTGTCAGTCCCGTCGTGGGATTAGCCGGGTGCGCGTTTTATCGCGCTTTGCTGGACCAAATAAAAGTTTATTCACTCACTCACTCACTAAAACACGCACGACGTGTGTATATATATATATATATATATATATATATATATATATATATATATATATATATATATATATATATATATATGGCTGTGGACTGTGGAAATCACCCTGGCCCCGGTAGTAAAATGACGAAAAAGAGTACGACGTACGTTGAATAAGCACAGTACATTTGACTGACGCTTCGGCTGGTGGACCAGCCTTTGTCAAAGGCTGGTCCACCAGACTTTATATATATATAAAGCCGAGAGCAATCTAAATATTCTTTTTCTTTCGATTAATAATTTAGGGACCTGGCGAAGAGTGCGGTGGCTACTGGAATCACGGAGGTACCTGCGCCGAAGGACTCACCTGCAAACCCAACCTGATGTTTCCCCAACTACCCGGACAGTGCGTGTACAATAAGTGAACACCCAAGTCATGCCGAACGCAGCGACGAGATTCCAGCACGCGCAAGACACAGTGCGGTGGACATTGTTTGTACTGTTACATGTGACAAAGACGACATTGCATGACGTTACGCCACCACATTGCATTCCTCAAGACGCAAAATGAAGTATAGTTGCTGTAGGGATTTGTATGCGGTTGTTCGCCATTCGGACACTTTTCTGACAGTACAGCCAAGGCAAATAATTCCACAATACGTTCTGCTTTACCGAAACAGAGGGGAAGAAAACCACAGTTCATCAACCATACGCGATATATTCATGCTTTACACCAACAGTCGTCACGGGAAGAGGTCGTTTTATGCACATGGCAGCGCAACAAATTTCTGCTCTGTGAGCATTATACACGTGTTTAACTTCGTTTGCACTTACTCTAAACAGTACCTTGCACGCTAGTTTGACACCTTTGCCCTTAAACAGTATTTTGCATGCTAGTGCGACTTTGACAGCACATTAACACCTTCCCGCCTATGTATGGTTCAGCGTTGATTGCAGTTACAGGACCAATTACACAGCCTGCCGCGTAAGTTTTCGGGATGGTGAAGCTGCGAACAGCTGAAATTGCTCGCATTCTATGAGCCTGCAGGCAGAAATTGAGGCGCACAATCTTCCCCAATGTTTGCGTCGTGCATTTTTCTACTTAATTTTTACCTTTATCTTTCTACTTCTCTGTGCAGGCCGCAGAGTTTCATTTTCTTAAGTTTTCTTTTTGGCTACGATGATCAGAAAACCTTCTAGACCAGTGCTGTCAAATATTCAAACCTTGACATGAGGCAGCTTTAAAGTTCTGATGGCGATTAGAGGCCCCAGCCCACTCAAGCACGTCGACATAAGCTCGGAAAATACGCACACGACGCCAATAAAAAATTTAGCAAATTTCATGCGGTCTATCAGCCATTGTCATAACGAAGCCGTGACAAAGACTCATAACAGCGGCTGCGCTAGTAATCGGCTCGCTGTACGCGCTACGTATGAATTTGGCGTCAGGTGGGGGCTGCCGCCATCTTAGTTGAGGTCAACGAATGCATAACGCCCTGGTGCAATGCGAAATGCTGTCTGCAGATTGGCTGTACGTAGCACACGTTCGCAATCTTTCTGTATGACAGCCCCAAGATGGGGGCACCCAGAGCTCTAAACCTAAAACGGTCTGTTGCTGCACTCGGCGTTACAATTTTTCGTGGCGATCGCGCTAAGTTATGATGATCCGTTCAAGGTCAACCATTTTAAGATTTTTTTTTTTTTCGAATGGCAATGACTTGCAACGTGGTATGACAAAAGCCCGCGCGCTAAGTCAATGCTAAAACAGAGTGAAACACAACAGCAATCATGTTTCATACTTAATTTATTGCACATCGTTTCAGCCCATCATAATTTAAGGCTTATTTATGTGTAAATATACAATTACTTGCCTGAGAATGACAGATGTACGCCAGACAATGACACATTATCACTAGAATTATTTCACAGTTCAGTTCAAAAGCACAGGACGCGGCCGAGCTTGCAAAAAGCAATAGAGTTTTTCCATGCTACTAGTTATACTGTGCGCTTCAGTTGGGGCATTGGGTATACATATTGGCCCAGTTGCGCATGCTAACTCTCTTATGTACTTTTCTATGAATATATGTATGTAACCTTACATATGTAAGTGTGGCCTGAACTTGAATAAAGCCCTGAATAAGTTAACACCTGTGTAGCTCAGTACTTGCAATGGTCCATCCACGAGAGGTGGAAGACAAGCCCGTGGGATGAATACTGCCACCTGCGATCAGAGCACAATGCCTCGACGACCAACTGCAACGAACATATGGACAGAGTAAAAGGCTTAGTTTCAGATAGTGCAGATGTATAGCAACCTAAGCGCGAAATTTCACACTTGAAATACGGGCGGATGCGGTGCGAAAACGTAGCGGAAATATACGTTTTTGATACCGAAACTTATAGAAATCGCCGCCATTGTCATCCGCCGAAAGTGACGCATAGCGAGCGCGGGGCTCCTACAATTACCGGAACTGCAGGTTTGCCAAGATTGATTCAGCAGCATACCTTAGCGAAAGTGAAGTTCCGTTGCAGTTTGCCTTTAAAAGGGGCCCTGAAATAATGTTTGAACATAGTAAGAAAACGTTGCCGATCTGTCGTAGAAGCTGCTGTGAATATGTGAGCCAAATATTACTGTATTGTATGCAGCAGGCAATTTACAATCTCGTGCCAAAAATGGCGAAAAATTGCTTGCTCTTGCTTCTACAATGCCGCCATGCAGCGCCATCGAAAGCAGTTGGCCGACCAATGCTATTGGCTGATTTTGCGATCGCGGGAGATTATCAATAATACATAACTGCTAATTCTGAGTTGAATAAATGAAAAATTTACATGTCTGCGATCACAGAAACACAGAAAAACCATTTCACCTCTGTGCATTGCGTGTGGCCTCCGAAATGGCAGCGGCAGGCTACGTCAACGTTACTGGTCTAGTAACGTTGAACTGCGTATCATAGTCTACCGCGGCCACCACGGGGAGACGCGAGACTAAACTTTTGGCCAGGGCTTTGCTCTCTTGGTTTCTCCGTTGTGTAGCTTCCAGCATGCTAGCGGAGACCTAAAGAGAGGAAGCCCGGTATTGGTGCGATAACGTCACTTATAGTTGAAGGATTCGAACAATTTTTGTGGCATGAGATTTGTGAGATGACATCCTGTAATGGCGAGGCCATTCTATGATTAGTTAGAACAAAGTGTTTCGGGGCCCCTTTAAGGCACTAGGTCAGGAGGCTGACTGATGTTTAATATGTCAAATCTCCTTGCTTGCATCCCTTTAAAACACTGTTCGGTGATATTACAGTTTGCTCCTTCAACATCTGGTGCATGCTGTTGATGTTTTGTTACTATCATTGGGATGGTGCATCAGATACCATCACCTTACAGTTGTTTCTCATTTACAAGCTCCTCGGTGGACCGGACACACAGTTCTGAATAGTATTACATCTATCAAATTATGTAAACAAGCCTCCTTTTTTTTTTATCCAGACGGAATACACAATACAACACTTTGTTTTGAAATAAGAAAATATTCAGTAATTTATTCGCATTAGAAGGTTGCTTCTCTCAATATCTGTACTGAATTCGGCTTGGAAGTATTGATTTTCAAACACACTTAAGTCTCATAATGCATGCCATTGAGATCCCAATCAGCCGGCACAACCCAGAGAAGTAAGTGAACATGCAGCTTTCAGCAAGATAATGATGTAATGCCTTACAAGTATCACTTAGCATATGCAGAAAACTTAAGATACCAAAATAGGCAGCTACTAGTGCTACAAGAAAGGAGGGGATGAGTAAACAAGCATCATCTTGACATTTATGGAAGAGGACACATTTAAACATATTTAATACTTTCTTGCATTCCCACACAGCCATCATTACAAGTATTACACGAAAACCTGCACACAGCAAATAGAACATGTTCTGTGTTACTGTGGGGTTCAAAGTACTGAAGCTGCTCAGTGGGCTATGAGGGATGCTGTAGTAGAGGGATCAGGATAATTTTGACCACATGAGGTTCTTTAACGAGTATCGAAAAAAAAATTTTAGACTTATTATTATTATTATATATATATATATTTTTTTTGCATTCAGTCTCCATAACAATGTGGCCAGAAATCGAACCTGTAGCCTCGTGCTTAGCAGCACAACGCCATAGCCACTGAGCCAACACATGTGACACTTCTTTATATCCATAAATTTGTAGGCATGCATTATTATTCCAGCTGGCATATATACATTAAAAAAAGAAAATCTGCAAGTAAAGCAGTCGCAAGTTCAACAGTCGGTGCTATTCATTACTGTTAAGCCAAGACATTGCACTTTGCCATGTTGCGGCACTTTCTACAGGGTGAACATTGAAGACCATGTCTGGTAACCAAAGCACAATTCACTCTGCAGGTCAGTATGCTCTTGAACAGAGCCATTTCTGTTATTTTCCCAGGAAAAACATGTTTCATGGTATCAGCTTCAAATCATGTAACACAAACATCACTGGCACCCATGGCAGGCTACAATAAACACCATGTAAATTTGTAAAAGGTCGGTAAAAATAAAATGGACACCCATGCAAAATAAAGCTTTAAAGAGGCCCTGCAACACTTTTTAACAAAACTATGAAATGCTTTTCACTTTAGAGGGCATCACTTCATGAAGACACTTTAGCAAGAAGTATTTGAATGCACTGCGTATGAGCAGCGTTAATCGTAACCTAAGATTACCCTTCAACCCCTTTGCGATGCTCTTGCTCCTTGTTCCACACTGGACATTGGGCAGGCTACAGAAGAATAGGGTGTTGCCCATAACCCTCCGCCCACTATACATTGACGCAATGTTGCATTTTTTATTCTACACTGATAACGTGATGGCCACTGCTACTGGTTATGGAGCACATTACTTCCTGTACGCCAATGTTCTAACTTTCCTAATAATAGTTATATATTTTATACACTCGTGCATGAAGCAGTAATACAGAGATAATACTAAAATTTTCTGCTGTAACATACTGAGCAGCTAGTGGAAGCAGCAGCTTTCAGTAGCACATACTGTTGCTTCAAAACCCTGCCTTTTATATGAATGCAATTTTTTTAATGCAAGCATGAACACTGTTCTGTGTACGTTACAGGCCATGGACTAGTCTGGCTTCCGGCTGTGTGCTTCAACAAGCACTGATGCTAGCATCTCTTACATTATTAAATATCTTCCCTCTTTCTGACAAAGCCCAAGCAGCTGGTGTCATGGCAGGGATGGATCTAAGGCCCAGTGAAGGAACGGGCGGCAGAAACTTTTAAAGCGAACCCTCCCAGACTTTTCTGACCATGGCTGCCGGGTGCTGCGGCTGTCATGTCGAATAGCTTGCACTAAAAACAAAAATCATTACATGCCCAATGGTGAAATTGAACCTAAGTCCCCCAGCAGAGCAGCCAGATGCTCAGACCATTGGGCCGCAATCGCATGTATACTTCTACCATGCCACTGCCAATTATCTCTTTGAGATGATCGCCACGTCTCATGTTGCATAGCACGGGTGCGTGAGAGCACATGTGCACATGCCAGTTTCCTTTAGGCCAAGGACATATGATTAAATTAGCTAATTTATAGCATTTTAGTGACCACTTCACATAGATACTAAGATGTGCATTGAATATGCTTTTCTTTTTTCACTTCACTGAGCGCACCACTTTACATGTTAACTGTCACATTACGCAAGTGATTTTTAAAATGTGATAGCAATTTGATGCCTAGCATCCCTCCCCCCTTTACTTTTCTGAATCTTGCTTGTTATCTGGCCTTGAAACCATACGAATGTTTAAGCAGCAATGCCTGGCCCCTTCCATGGTAGTCACCTCCCGCTCTAAGTAGTGATAGCCGTCGAGTAAGGGCACTTTGCACCTGGCCACCAGAAAGTTCACCACACTTGTTGGAACTGCGGGAGCTGAGCTTTGGCATGCCGAAGGGCTGCGTGCCTAGCATGCTTCAAGGCTTGTTTTCATAGCGCAAAGAAAAACGAATAGAATAGTGCCACAAACAAACAATGGTGCAATAGCATTTCTTTGCCTACCCCTTCCCATTTTACTGAATCTGGCTAGCTATCTGACCTCAGAAGTTGTACCAATGTAAAATAATGATTGCCAATGTAAGAAAATTGTGGAATGCGAAGATTCACGTTTGGGTCTACGTTTCACATCATACCAGAGATGTTCTTGCTCAGTGTAGCGCCTTCTTCACCTTTCCAACTCTTCTTGGGTGAGGATGAATTTGAGGTGCACATTATACGCGCCGTGCATGCCGACGGACGCGCCACTGGTGGCGGCCTTACGCAGAACACGCGGGAGAGGAGCCCGGCGTGCGCCGTAGTTTGTTGTGTCGTTGATCGTGCTTCTCTGTCTTATTCACGTTTTCAGAGCAAGATAGGCAACACCATTAGCACGTGTGGGGTGGCCAAAGCTTCAGGGAATGTAGAAGAAGAATTGTTGCAGGGTGGGGGGCTCAAATGCCGGTGAAAACGTGCCGGCGATACGGTTCTAATCATTTCCGGCAAATCCTCATCAGCGGGAGCAACGGTAGCAAAAATGGATCGTCACTTCGAAGGGAAATTTCTTGTTCTCATTCTTTCCTTTGTCTTGTCGGTGTTTTTTTCCACTCGAGCATAGTTAGACGCGTGAGCAACGAAGTTCGTCTGCAGTGCAGCATGAGGTTTAAAGGCATTTCGCTAAAGTTCAGAATGCTGTTTGCCACTTATATTGTTTTCCGCTTCTTTAACGCGTTGCGCTAGCTAGGCAGCACGACTGCACGAGCGCATTGCGTTGTATGTTAATGCTACTGAAGTTTGCAAGAACTGAAATTGTTGGTTTCATGTGGCGCGGTAAATCCTCGCACCAGCTGTCACGCACTTTATGTTTTTACATCTATTTTATGCGTGGCTTCGCATATGTTTAACTGTTGCTAGTTGCTCCATGCATAACTCTTGTCGATTCTTTTGAGCTGCGAAGTTTTCACCCAGCCTTGTTTGTAAAGGGTATAAATCACGCTGTCTCTTATCGGAATGATACCAAGGAAGTGCTTCTTTAACAGCTTTATTCTTTTCGCCCGAGGGCATCTTAGATATCGTTTGCGTTTTTGGAAATGTGTTTAGAAAATAGGTAGTTCAGGGCAAGAATTGCTAATAGCTGCTGCATATGATATTTTTGTTCCATTTCTCGCTGAAAAGTTAGCGTCCCGTTTGGGAAGTCATCACACCTCGATGCTGCCTGAGCAAACTTAACACGCCGAGCGATTTGTTTGTTTCAAAACGTAGTCCCTTCTTGCATGTGAGTTTTGTACTCAACTGAATTTTTTCTTATACTTACGCTGCAGACGACTAAACTGGGCCTTGCCGCCAGCGCTCATCTACTTTGACTGGCGCTGCTCTGCCTTTAAATATATCATGTGGCACCTCTCTCTAGTAATATAAAAAAGTACTGAATAGTTAGTCAGTCTTTAGCTTTGTACGTTTCCAAGCAGCTCCCTTGGGGAATTTAAAATCGCACAAGCTGCACTAGGAACGGTAGTTCATCGGCGTATGCAGCGGAATTGCATCGGCGGTACAGCACTAACACGCGCTTTTATTAACCCGTGTGTTTGGCGACTTCATTGGCTAGTATACGCGTTTCCATCAATAAATTGGCAATTACTCTTCTTGAGGCGACTTCAACTGCACTTATTCGGCGATGTCACATGTATTCATCGGCAGAAAAATCACAACGGCATATGCAGAGATTGCACCGTGGATTTGTTTTATATAAGTCTGCACTAACGACGGGTGCTTATTATTCAGGTACAGAAACAGCATTGCAGCAAGGGTAGAATAAAAAAAAACAGAGAGATCGCATCACTTAACAAAATTTATCGGCTAGTGAACATGAGCTCCACGTCATGTAAATGGGGTTCATGGCGTTTGTCTGCGGGACGCACCTTGCACGTATGTGGACCATGTTGTCCCAAACACCGGTAACATCGTGTTCATACCCACTCGCACAGAGGTCAGCATCTTCCCTACAGCTGTCACCGCAGAAGTAGCAGCCTGGCACCCGAACAAAGGAGAAATCGCAGCCGCGAACTTCAGCCATCCTTGCTGCAAAGGGTTGTCTGCTACTGCTCCCGCGTGTACTGTTGGAAGCGTCCGCTAGGTGGCTTTCAGTGGCGCCTCTATAGGCAGTGCATGAGGCGTATAGCACTTATTAAAACAAACTTAAAAACCTTACACAACTTGTTTTTTGTATATATAACCAATAAAGGGGTGGCAAAGTGAACATCAAGGAGAATGGCAAAGCTTTTAGAACACTGAGTGGTGGTGAAACTCCGCTTTTCCACAACTACTTTTTCCTACTCTGGCGGGTTTCTCCAGCTGAAAAAGATTGCCCTCCACCTCACCTGCCATTGCCGCCGGAGCAGGCAGCAGCAATGGGAGAGGAAGAGGGCTGTCGCAAGCGCTAAAGTGTTGCCCTCTCCCTGAGACAGGATACCACGTCCAAGAAAACATGCACACTAGCCAAGGAAAGCTGTTCCCTTTTAAAAAATTCTCGCCAATAGTAAGGCTTGTACTAAGAACGCCCACAGCTGTGATACAGGCACTCAACCACTACTCCACAACCAGACTGTATTGCCTGCAAAATATTTGCGTTGCAACCTAACTCTACTAGCTCACAAAATGGTTTTAATGGGTCCCATTAAGGTAGCATCACAACATATGAAACACATTATTCCATTATGTAAATTAACCTTCCGGCTTTATAACCACTACAAGGACTCAAGGTGTAATTGATCATGTAAACTTGCAAGAGATACACAAAATTTGAAATCAGGAAGATATATGTAGTACTTTAGCACACACTGTCCTGTGCTCACTGTCATGCACAGTGAATAATCTACGGAGCCCCAGAATTGCTCTAAACATCACAGATCAAGCTACAATACGCATACATACAAACTTATGAATCACACCAAAATTCAATGCATTGTAATGCTCGAATGCGATCACATTCTCCTAGATAGATAGATATCAGAGATGAATTATGCAACAATTCTTGTGCAATATGCGTATAGGCTTTTTATATCTCATAAAATGCTGAATACATCCTTGCCATATATTGGGAAACTATGTTTTCGAAGCATTCGGTTTGTCTTGTACAATCTTTAACACCACATTACAGCATGTTAACGCATTTCTTACACTGTATTTTTTGTATATGTATTCACATATGCATTCTCATTATTGTATAATCTTTTAGTATACTCTCCCCACCTTACACATTGCCTCCAGGAGCCTGTAAGGTATCTTTAAATAAATAAATAAATAGTATAAATATGTATCCTTATGATAACATGAATTTTTTTTTTACTACCTTTACAAAATTGAGAAGCTGAAGATGTGCTTCAACTCCCTGTACTTATTTCATTATTATTAGTTGTATTGCATATTTCTCACGATTTTGCCCGGAAGCCTGCACTAATGTGTTCGAACTGGCATTTTATCAAGACATTATGAAATTTATATTTCAACCTCAAATGTTCATACGACTTCATGATTCTATTGCAATATGACTTTACCAAAAGTCTATTTCTTTTGTTCTACATTATTTTAAAAAGTGAAGCTTTCTTTGTGGAGTGGGGTGGGTTTTAATACTGTGGTGGTTACATTTAACGTCAAGCTCTCTGTGTGTGTCCGATGGATTTAGATGCTGTAGTAAGTGGTGGTAGTTAAGACTGTAGAGACGAGGATGCAAGCAGTGCTGGGATGAGAAGCCATAATGCATGCCCATTGGTAGATGCAATGTCATGGCAAGGGGGGAGAGGGCGCAGTGCGGCACTAATTGGTGGGTGCAAGTGATCATGTCATCAGGCCACAGTGTCACTTCGCTGATTCCCACAGTGTGTGGGGTCTGCATGATCATTTAAAGCGAAGCTTTCATTGCCTACCTCCCCGTAATTTGGCATGTTGTCATTCCCTGTCTCACAAAAACTAAATTGTGTTCAAAGGTGGGTTTTGAACCCGGGACCTCAAGCATAGTAGCCCTATGCTTCTGATTAAGCCACAGATGCATGGATCCACAGAGCCAGTGCTTAGAAATGCTTGGGATGCGAGTTACATTGCACAGCCACAAATTAATTATAAAAGTTAAAGCACACATTCTGCTAGCTGACAATGCAGACTGAAGCTTTATGCCTAAGAAAGAAACCCATGTAGCCACACCATCATTCAATTGCAACCATATATCAAGAATTGCTGAAAGGCACAGTACTCACGTACGGGGCAGGAACCTGGAGGCTTACGAAAAGGGTTCTACATAAATTGAGGACGAGGCAAAGAGCTATGGAAAGAAGAATGATAGGTGTAACGTTAAGGGATAAGAAAAGAGCAGATTGGGTGAGGGAACAAACGCGAGTTAATGACATCTTAGTTGAAATCAAGAAAAAGAAATGGGGGCATGGGCAGGACGTACATGTAATGAGGCGGGAAGATAACCGATGGTCATTAAGGGTTACGGACTGGATTCCAAGGGACGGGAAGCGTAGCAGGGGGCGGCAGAAAGTTAGGTGGGCGGATGAGATTAAGAAGTTTGCAGGGACAACATGGCCACAATTAGTACATGACCGGGGTAGTTGGAGAAGTATGGGAAAGGCCTTTGCCCTACAGTGGGCATAACCAGGCTGATGGTGATGATGATGATGATGAAGAATTGCAATTCGACAATTTCAGTGTGACAAAACTAGGTGGTGGTTGCAAGGCCATATAGCTTTATGGAGTTCAAAGGTGGCGTAAATGCTGTGGTCAGTGGTTGTGCTGTGTCGTTTTGCTGCCATGACTGAAGATAGTTGTGAGGTGCATTCGTTGCTGAAATCCACTCCGCGTCTCTTATTGTGATGTGCCCTCTTGTGCAGCCGGCTCACCAAAGCTTCCCTTACACAGATTCCCACAGTGTGTGGGATATGCATGATTTCTATGATTTCTTTATGGGAAGTCTGCCCAAGATGAGTTCTAGACTAAGGATCTCGGATATCTTTTTAAATGAGAAGTTGAATTTCACCGTTGCAGACTATAACAGCTACAATTGAGTAGCAGAAAGTAGAGAAGAATGTACAAGATCCCTGAAGATGAAGCAAAGATAGCATTATCCTCACCAATGAAGATAAAATAATGTAGCATTTACCAGAATGAGTAATGCTTACTAGAGAAATTGAGGAATCACTACTTCTAATTAATTTTTAATCAACATCATGGAATAGGGAAATTTCACCAATTGCATGATAGTCTGAAATATGACAGCGACAAACTTAAGCTTCATATGCAATAGAATAATGACCATACCTGATTAATAAAACTTGCATAAAGCATACCTCACAGCTCAATGGTAAATTAGTTCCTCTTATATAAGAGAAAGGGTCATGCACACTGACGGGGCAGTCGCCCAATAAATATGCCCCTGTGAACTGCTACAGATACGTCACCAGCCCGATGTGCTCTAAACATCTTAACTGGAGCTTAGCCAGCTTATCTTAACCAGCTTAGCTGGAGCAGCACATGATATAGAACATTCATATCACTTGCAGCACCTTTGCAGTCAACACATGCATAGCTGCATGGCAACTTTGCCTGCATCTAGAACACAACAGCTGCTCAAGCACGTTTGACTAAACTCCCATACTAACCTCGAACAAGATAAAAGCAGTGGTCAAAGTGCAGATCTTAAGACAACAAACTTAGAATAATCAACAATAACGCCTTAGCATTATCATCTTCAGGTGAGTCCAAGTGCCTGCAGCAAATTTGCAGGCAAAGAGGACCAGAGCGTGCAGGCACATTTTAAGCTAGGCAGTCAATAAAGCTACAGCTTGCACCATCGAGGAGGTGGTATAGCTCAAGCAGACAACAGTGGCTGAAGACCAGAAATGCAGAACTGAAACTGTTGCCCTTTCCAGTGCAAATGCCTTTTATAATTTTTACAGAGCTAACATGAAGAATGATAGCATTGCCGATTACAGCACTGTTGACGTTGTTGCATTTGCTTAAGTTATGATTTCTTATGATGTACTCGCAAATTCAGCCAATTGTTGTAGTGTATCCCCACTGTGCCATCAAGGCTACTGAATTTTGGTAAAGATTGGAAGAAGTTGCAGAAAAGCATAAGCAATCTTCAGAACGATATTGCCTGTTCCCTGCTACATACTACAGGTGAGTTATATTTTGCTCAGGTATACACTACAGCACTGTCTTGCATTTGGTATTACTTATTTACCATATGAAAAAAGTATTGCAGGGCCCTTTTAGGTAGCACACAAAAACAATGTTCTACTCATATCTCCTGCTATAACAAACCATAAGTTTTACATCAATGCAGACATCACTGCAATACCACTAATCTAATAAAACACATTTATCATTTAACTTAAGTTATACAGTTGAATCTCAGTGTAACAAACACTAATATAACGAAATATTGGACATAACAATAAATCTAAAAATTTTTCTTGCCGATATCAGTGTGTAATAAATATAATTTTACAATAAACATTCGATATAACGAAGATTTTTTTCATGTTGGGCATGACTTTGTTACAATGAGGTTTGACTGTACGAAAATGAGGAAAACAGAACAGTTTTCTTAACATGTTTATCAATGTGTAAGGCCACTGGCTCACAGCCACAAGTCCTGGAATTTCAGAAAAGCTACAAGTGGCAGGGCACAAATTCACAGACTTGTATCCAACAGAGCAAATCGCACAAACCTGCATCCAACATACAATCTGAAGTGTCCGTAGAAAGTTAACAATAACATATCAGACCAGCTTACCTCTGCTTGGAATAAGCTCTAGGAGTGAACAAGGTTCAGAGGCACGGAAAATAGAGCAGTTGTGTGGTAAGTTACAAACCTACACATAACATTATGTACAAAAAATAAGAAACTTCTTGCAAAAATATACAGTGAACTAATGGCCAGTACCCTGCCAGCATTTTAACATACTGAAGGTATGATGTCATAACTGCTGTGCAGAAATACACACCACTGAATGCGCTCCCAACTGTCCCACACAGAGTGCTACAGCTTGCTCAACACGTGTTCAACAGAGCTAGGTAGGTCAGGAAAGCCACCTTCAAAAGCCTCCTGGAGAACTTCTTCAATGTGAGTCACAAAACTGAAAGACAGGTCCTCCTGCATAGAAGTGGTCAAGAATCTTATAGCCCTGCACGCCTGTACAGCACTGTAATTTAGTATTTTTACGAAGTCGAAACTGTTGTACATGTTATCAAGTTGCCCCAAACAACCAAAATGAGCAATGGGAATCTCAATACAAAGAAGTACACAGCTGAAAAGCTTAAAAACAGTCTGGCACACTGATCATGATTATGATTACTTCTTTAGATGAATAATGTCCTATATTCTCCGCATGCAATTGCTTGGGCAGTACATTAGAGTGGTTAGTAAGTGCAACTGACAGGAAACAAGATGAGAAGAATGCAAGAAGCATTTGCCCAGTCTACTCATCTATGTCCTGCCTGATGTGCTTTGCACCTTTTCTTATCTACTACTACCACCAAGCAGTCCAAAATCCTGCGTTTCCAGATTTGCTAATAAGGCAATGGTACATGGTGCCATTTCACATGCTAATATCACTAATTGTGTCTTAGACAAACATGTAAATAGACTGAATAGAATGCTAGCCCCAAAGTTCAAAATGACAGAGCCCTAGTAGTAAGCATCCTTGAAGTTTAAGAACAACAGGATTCACCAATTACATTTAATCTCTTACGCCAGTGATTGGCAGTGGTACCACCAATGGCACATAAAAAAAAAAAAGACATGCTTGCTGAACCCTGATGTTCTTAAACTTCAAGGACACTATAGTACCAGCACTCTCACTGCCTACTTGCACAATGAGTCATTTGAAAATAAACCGATTCTACACCTCTTATGCCAAGCAACACAAAGGTGTGTATTTGTATAAACATTTTTTTTTAAAGTTAAGTGTAACTCTGTAAGCATTCGTTTGTCATGGCTAGACATCTAGGAAATACATTTCCACTCAAGTAGAGAGCACAGCTTAAGAAAACTTTTCTACTTTCATCATCTAAGCTTACCAAAGTTTTCCTCCTGAACCCTTTGTAAAATCAAAACTGCAGAACAAGATTATGTTGCTGAATCACAGGAGAAAATACAAGTACTACATGGTTTTCAGCGAAACTGAGATCAGAAAATGAAAAAGAGCTTGTAATATCACGGACTTTGCTAAATGGAGATTCATTTTCTCAAGGTTTGACTGTACTTAATTGCCTAAGACCATAAATACTTTGTTCTAACTGGCAAGCTTGGCCTTCAACAAAACATTTCAATGCGAGGAACAGCATACTGCATGTGAGCACCAGATACAAAAATGATACCATGCAGGTGTGGCAAAACAAACTAAATGCTCACTTTGATAGATGCCGGAATTTCCTGCAAGTCCTTCTTGTTTCTCTTAGGCATTATAACTTTGCACATACCAGCACGATGGGCTGCCAGCACCTTGTCTTTAATGCCCCCAACCTAGACAGTAACAGAGGTAAATAGTTAGTCGCAGATTTCTTTTTTTTTTTTATACGTATAAAGAAGACTTTTGCAAATTCAACCCCAGTACAATATGCAAAACTGGCTTAGGCTGCACAACATTTCAATTAAAATGAGGTGTTCAGAAAGCACAAGGGTCTTTTCAGACTTTCAAACATGGTCAAATTAAATAAAAAGAAGGATGAATCACCCAATGCTGAATGATTCAAAGCGTTTTGTAACTTCTTATGCAGGTTCAAACAGTAAGGTAATAGATAGCAACTAGTAGTACGTTGGTCAAATACCAGAAAAACCACCAGTGTCACATGCCAAATTAAATGCTATGTGCAAGTGATGGCAATAATCATTATATATATATATATATATATATATATATATATATATATATATATATATATATATATATAATTTCTTGCATGCTAATGTAACAAAATTCCGTCGTAAGCATAGAGCTTGCCAGATGATGGCACACAGAAAAACTTTAAAGCATTACTGCAACTCCAAACAGATAAGGAAGAATAAAGAAACGCAAATGAGACAGGTACAGACAAAAAGGTACGTACAGACACAAAATGCGCTTTCTAAGAGTATGTGCTTTTTTCTGTGCAAGTCTAGTTGTGCTTCTTCATTCTTTATTGAGTACCCAACATGCACAAACTACTACCCTTCTAAACAGATCTAAAGAGATAAATCCTCACCAACTGAGACAAACAAATGTTCAATCAATTAATTTAGAAACAAAAGCCAACCATATCACTGTCGAATGCTACCACCTGACAGTTACAAGGAGTGGTATGTGATCTTGCTACTTATGTACAGATAAAAATGGCATTTTCTGCCAAACCACGACAATCCTCAAGCTGAGAAAGAAGGAGGGGGCTCAAATTGAAGGAGAACAGTTGTGATGCGTTAAAGCAACATGGCGTGGAAGCTGCTGGGGGCAAGATTGAGTGTGGGCAGTGTCACAAGCACAGGCACCGACTAGGGTGGGCTCCGAGGCCTGAGCCCCCTCCAATGTTTTCCGGGGGGGGGGGGGGGGGGGGTGCCAAAGCCTCTACCCTACACACACAATTAAAGTGTCATTACTAGAGCTTTTTCACCTACATCATTTGAGGTTTTTTTTCCTTGCCTCGACCTTTTCACTTAAAACTTTATTGTGGCCAATAGCTTACTACACCATTGTTGACGTGGATGTGCATAGCTTTTCATTCATACTTTCGCTTTATTTCTGCAAATCCTGACAATAGGAGGACAAGCGCATTAGAAGCACCAGCAGCGGCTGCCTCATCCGTATTTTATCACTTCAGTATCGTTTTAAATTTATACTGTAAACACTATCCACATACACAATATATTTAAATATATGCACAGGACAAATTTCATTATTAACAAGTGAATACTGGTAAGTGCAATTCTAAGACGGCACAGAAGATAAGACACAGAAGCACACGACAAGTGCTTCTGTCCCATCTTAGCATTGCGCTTACCAATATTCAGTTAAGCAAGAACGAACTAGCCCAGCAACAAATTTTGTTAACGTAAATTTCATTATATTTCTCAGAGACAAGGAAGTAGCCAATTAACAACATTTCTACAGGTATGGATAGCCTATGCATAGAGAATGAATATGTCGCAGTATGTTCACTTCACGTGAAATGGCTTTGGGTGCTTTTTTGACCCTGAAGAAACCTATAGACTTAAGTGACCCCTTCGGCAGAGTCTTATCAACGGCGTGTGAAATGCACATGAATGATATGTGCATCAGTATTGCTTCTCTTCCAGTAAACAATGCTAACGACTCGTGAAAAGAAAAAACATTTCTAATAATTTATAACATTTATTAGGGATGGAAACATCGTCACTTGCATGCAGAGGTCATAAATATAGACAGGGTGTCCCAATGAACTGCTATTCACCAAGATTTAAAATAGAGCGATGCGTTACTCAAAGAAAATATAGTGCATAATGTTTCCAGTACAGTGGAGTAGCTGCCAGTAAATTTTTCATTACTGAGATTTTAATTACATAACTGTAAACAATTATCTAACTAGAGACATACTATCCTAATTATCAAAGTGTCACGAAGGCATTTGTACGCACAACCAAGGGACATCTAACTGCGGTGTTTTCAGTGACTTACAAGTTGCGTACTAATTTTCCCGACTGTTAAATAAACCCCGCAAAATATTGTCACCCAGCTATTACAACTAAAACAGTTTACCACCGACAGATTGGCAAAAAAACGTCTGCCTTTTGCGATGGCTGGTCGAGCGCGCACGACCACGAACTTCGTCGTTCTCGCCTTAAGGGTCCCATGTCAACACGTGCAAACTTATTTTGCGTCATTGCTCCCCTCTCAAAAGCGACCGGCCCGGTCGCTTCAAGGGCAGCAGGCGCGCACTATGGGCAAGAGTGCCAACATGAAAAGAAAAAAAAAAAAACATACAGGAATGTACACAATGCTGAAGTGGTTTGTGAGGGTTGCTTATCCCTCGCGTGCGTAGTACGGCTTCATCCGTACTATGTGGACGACTTCAGCACGGGGACAGCGTCGGTTCGAATCAGGATCAGAGCTTTGAGGCACCACCTCGTAGTTCACATCACTGAGGCGGCGTACAACTTCATAGGGGCCGAAATAGCAGCGCAACAATTTCTCTGAGAGCCCACGGTGTCGGATAGGTGTCCACACCCACACGCGGTCGCCTGGTAAGTACTGGACATTCCGTCGAGTCCGGTTGTAACGGTAGGCGTCGGTATTCTGCTGGGTGCGGATGCGATTCCGAGCAAGCTGGCGAGCTTCCTCAGCTTTCTCGACGAAATCTTCAGTGGTGTCATTCCTTGTGGCTCCGTGGTCTACCGGGACCAGGGCGTCTAAGGGGGTTGTAATGCGACGTCCGTAAACAAGCTTGAATGGTGTAAACTCGGTGGTCTCCTGTACAGCGGTATTGTAAGCAAACGTGACGTATGGCAAAATTTCATCCCATGTTTTGTGTTCCACATCAATGTACATGGAGAGCATGTCGGCTAATGTTCTGTTTAGGCGCTCTGTTAAGCCGTTAGTTTGGGGATGATAGGCTGTGGTCTTTCGGTGGTCGGTGTGCGTCAGTGTGACGACTTGTTGCAATAACTCCGCTGTAAATGCTGCACCGCGGTCAGTAATGAGTACAGCGGGTGCACCGTGACGAAGCACAATGTTGTGGACGAAGAAGCTGGTGACTTTAGCAGCAGTTCCCCGTGGCACAGCTTTCGTCTCCGCATAGCGAGTTAAATAGTCAGTTGCCACGATTATCCACTTATTTTGCAAGGATGACGTGGGGAACAGCCCAAGCAGGTCCATTACTTGCTGGAACAGCGCCGGAGGCGGATCCAAAGGCTGAAGGAGGCCGGCAGGCTTGACGGGTGGAACTTTACGCCTCTGACAGTCACAGCACGTTCGCACATAGCGCCGAACTGACGAAAATAGGTGTGGCCAATAGTATTTTTGCCGTATGTGCGCTAATGTCCTCGCGAAGCCTAAGTGACTGGCACAGGGATCGTCGTGACACGCCTGTAAAAATTCTTCGCGCAGTGCCGTCGGGACGACGAGAAGGAATGTTTCCTGGTTGTTCTCGAAATTTTTCTTGTACAGGACATCGTTTCGCAGGCAGTACGACGTCAATCCTCGTGAAAGTGGCCGTGGGACAACAACGTCAGCTCCCTCGAGATATCGGATGACTGGAAGCAGCTCAGAGTCTGCACGTTGATAGTCAGCTATGCGCACCATGTCAACGACACCAAGAAACAGCAAATCTAGCTCCAAGTCGGAGGATGTCAAGGGAATAGGAGAACGTGACAAGCAGTCAGCGTCGCTATGCTTATGGCCGGATCTGTAGACAACAGTTATGTCGTATTCCTGGAGGCGGAGGCTCTAACGAGCGAGGCGACCTGACGGGTCTCGTAGATTGGCAAGCCAGTAGAGGGAGTGGTGATCACTGATCGCTCGAAATGGCCGGCCGTATAAGTAGGGTCGGAACTTGCTGATGGCCCACACGACTGCTAAGCATTCTTTTTCGGTCATTGAATAATTAGCTTCTGCTTTTGTCAGACTACGACTCGCATACACAATTACACGTTCTGCGCCATCTTGCCATTGAACCAGAATGGCCCCGAGTCCTACGTTGCTGGCGTTGGTGTGTATTTCAGTTGCCGCGGTGTCATCGAAATGCGCCAGCACTGGAGCGGATTGAAGGCGTTTACGCAATTCAGTGAAGGCCTGCTCTTGGTCTTCCGTCCACGCAAAGGGCACATCTTGTCGCGTCAGTCTCACGAGCGGTTCAGCAATCCTTGAGAAGCCTTCAACGAATCGACGGTAGTAAGCGCAGAGGCCCAGGAACCACTGAACAGCCTTTTTGTCTTTAGGACGAGGAAACTCGGCAACGGCAGCAAGTTTTTCTGGGTCTGGTCGTACTCCTAGGGAGCTGACCACGTGGCCTAGAAACTTGAGTTCCTGGAAGCCAAAGTAACATTTTTCAGGTTTGATGGTGAGGTTGGCCTTGCGTATTGCGGTAAGGACACTTCGTAGCTGGGCGAGATGTTCATCGAACGTGCTGGAAACACAACAACGTCGTCTAGGTACACTAGACACGTCTGCCACTTTAGTCCAACGAGTACAGTGTCCGTCATTTGTTGAAACGTAGCAGGAGCGGAACAGAGACCAAAAGGCAGCACTTTAAGTTCGTATAGCCCATCGGGAGTCACGAAGGCGGTTTTTTCACGGTCACGCTCGTCCACTTCGATTTGCCAGTAGCCTGACTTTAGGTCTAACGAAGTAAAGAACTGAGCATGACGCAGACGGTCCAAAGCGTCGTCGATACGTGGCAGGGGATAAACGTCGCGTTTGGTGACTCGGTTAAGCTGTCTGTAGTCAACGCAGAAGCGGAGTGTGTTGTCTTTCTTTTTTACTAGTACGACAGGCGATGCCCACGGACTTGTCGACAGCTGGATGAAGTCATCATTTAGCATTTCTTGAACTTGCCGCTTAATCGCCTCCCGCTCCATAGGTGACACGTGATACAGATACTGACGAACAGGCCGCGCCGACTCCTCTGTAACGATCCGGTGTTGCGCAACGGAAGTGCGCTGGACTTTGGATTCCGTGGAAAAACAGCCGGAGAATTCTGTCAGTAGGCCCAGCAGCTGATCCTTCTGTACATCTGCTAAGTCAGCATTAATGTGGACGCGGGTATTCAGGCTGGCATGAGTTGTTGCATCCGGTGAAGTCACTTGTAATGTGCTGATATCTGAGAAGTCAGCAATGTCGTTCAGGAATGCCACAGCTGTACCTTGAGGGACGTGCTGATACTCATGGCTGAAGTTTGTCAACAAAACTTGCGAGCACTTATGCTGTATTCGAACAAGGCCCCGGGCGATGCAGATGTGTCTTTCGAGCAGCAGCGGGATATTTGCCTCGGCAATACCCTCATAGCCGTCGAACGCGTCGCAGGTGACAAGGGTCAATACGCTGCTCCTTGGCGGCACCATGATGTTCTCGTCAACAATCCTCAAGGCGTTGACATACGTGTCGTCAGTGCTGCTCCCTGCTAAGGCCTGCTCTGTCGAAAACGTTACTTGCGACTTTTGTAAGTTAATCACAGCTCCATTAGCCTGCAGAAAGTCCATTCCCAGAATTAGGTCCCTCGAACAGCTTGGGAGGATAACGAAATCTCCGAGGTACGTAAACCCACGAATGCTCACTTGCGCCGTGCTTCTTCCTACCGGGGTTAGCAGATGGCCTCCTGCAGTGCGAATCTGCAACCCAGTCCACTCGGTAGAAACTTTCTTCAGCTTGCAGGCAAGGTCCATGCTCATAACTGAGGTGTCCACTCCAGTGTCGATTAACGCCGTTATTTCTTCGTCGTCTATAGTGACGGGAATGTTCGACGTCTGCATCATTCTGTTTTCGTCGTTGTCGTCGTAGTGGAGGATCTTGCGTACGGTCGTCGTCAGCGGCCTCACCTCCGGAGGTCGCTGAACTCAGTTTTCCCGACCCGCCGGGCTAGGCGAGCGGCGTCTCAGAGCGCCGCGAGTAAAGGCTTGACTTGGTGATGGTGACCTGTAACGAGCAGGAGACGACGAACGGGGCTCCTGCCATCGCTGATCAACATTGCGACGATTCGCAACGAAACTCTCTATTTCCGGCGGCCGCTCACCAGGTTGTGCACGAGGTGCATTCGGCGAGAATCCACGGAGCCCCACATGACGATAAGGACAGATTCTGTAGATGTGTCCGGCTTCGCCACAATGGAAACAAAGGGGCTTGTAGTCTGTGGTGCGCCAGACGTCGCTCTTCCTAGTCCTTGCTTTGGCGATGTGCGGTGGGCTGCGATGCGGCCTGAAGCTTACGTCCATTTGTTGAGTGGGTGTACCATGCTGCACGCACTTGAGGGTGGCGGACGGCATACTGCTTCAGCATAACTCATTTCGGCGTGCGGTCCCTGCTATGGAGCCTCGTACTATCCAGGAATATGGACGGCCTGTCGGACCTCGGCGTGCACCATTTCCGCAATGGAAAGTTGTCCCACAGGTGCTGTGGTCGTCTGCATCTTCTGCAGTTCCTCCTTGACGACAGCCCTGATGAGTTCTCGCAAGGCGCCAATGCCGTTACCGAGGGTAACGGCAGAGAGCTCCCTTGAAATCATGGCGTCGCAGTTGTTTTGCCTGGCCCGCTGTTGAAGGGCCTTTTCCATAGTAGTGGCTTCGTCATGGAACTCTGCAAGTGTCGTCGGCGAATTTCGAATGAAGCCAGCAAAGATTTCCTCTTTGACGCCGCGCATGAGATGGCGCACCTTCTTTGTTTCAGTCATAGAAGGGTCCGCACGTCTAAGAAGCCGATTCATGTCTTCTACGTACGCCGTCACTTGCTCATTCGGGCCTTGAATTCTTGCTTCCAATGCCAACTCCGCCCTCTCCTTCCTGTCCACCCTGGCGAAGGCATTGAGGAACTGTCTACGAAATTCTTCCCATGACGTCAGTGTCACCTCGTGGTTCTCAAACCATGTTTTCGCGGAATCCTCAAGAGCGAAGTACACGTAGCGTAGGTTACGCTCTTGGTTCCAGTCGTTGAGGTTGGCAACCCAGTCAAAATGGTCAAGCCAGTCGTCGGCATCCTCTGAAGCACTTCCGTGGAACAGATTCGGCGTCCGGATGTGATTGACGACAACGTGCGATGCTGCAGGAGTGGCAGGAGGTGGTTGGTTCGTCATTCTAGTTCGTTCGGGTAGCAGTCCGTGCTGTGGCTGGAGTCCCTGGAGACATCGGCTGGCACGTACGTGCACAGGGGTAAGCTCGGCTGAACTACTCGCCGGGTTGAGGTCTGGGGTATGCTCCGGAGATCTTAACATCGACCGTACCCCACACCTCCACCAGAAATGTCACCCAGCTATTACAACTAAAACAGTTTACCACCGACAGATTGGCAAAAGAACGTCTGCCTTTTGCGATGGCTAGTCCTCGGAGAGCGCGCGCGACCACGAACTTCATCGTTCTTGCCTTAAGGGTCCCGTGTCAACACGTGCAAACTTATTTTGCGTCAATATGAAAAATACCATGTGACTGCGCTCCTACTCGTATCATAAAGCAGCGCCCTCGAACAGGCTCCCTCCGAGTTTGCCAGAACGAAATAAAGGAAAGAAAGAAAAACCTTGCGATCGAGCTAGTGCCTTATCTGCTGCACCCCGGCCAAAGTAACACGTAGTGTTTGGTGTTGGAAACAAGCTGTGATAGCTGTTGTCTTAGTGTAGATAAAGTGCACAGATGTTCTTTTTTGTCTTTTTTGTTTTTTGCCAAAAAACCTATTACCACAAAAGTGAATTGACAATGTCAGTGCAAATGTTTAAAGGTGCATTTTGTTTCGTCCCAGTCGCCATGTCTTTCTCTAATAAGCAGAAGGAAAACATGATCCTTGCCTTGGGAGCTGCAAATGGCAACAAGAGGAAGGCCAGAAATATATATCAGTCATGGAAGTGTGGTGGTAGAACAAACAAATTGACTATCATCAGAAATTATGAGAACCTGAGACAAACCGGCAGCTCCAAGAAACAGCGGCGGAGGATTTTATC
The DNA here is from genome assembly GCF_023375885.2 of Dermacentor andersoni. Taxonomy (NCBI): domain Eukaryota; kingdom Metazoa; phylum Arthropoda; class Arachnida; order Ixodida; family Ixodidae; genus Dermacentor; species Dermacentor andersoni. The sequence goes on from NC_092814.1 coordinate 110,102,398, forward strand.
TTTCAGTCCTAGCCTACGCATGGTTGTTCTAGCATTCATGGCCGCAAACCCTCATGCTAGCATGCAGGACATGGCCGCCCAGGTACCAATATCCAAGTCATCAGCTTGGAGGATTCTAAATGACGGCCTTTCACCCATACCACCTTAACCAGCACCTATGCTTGGAAGATTGGGACCTGTAGAGTCGCCTAGATTTCTCGAATTGAGTCCTCACGAAAGCCAATGCATCACCGGACTTTTTGAGCAACATCATGTGCACAGATGAAGCCAACTTTTCCGAAATGCCTAGGTAAATTTGCATAATGCACACTATTGAAGTGACTCCAATTCACACTGGGTAAAGCGCAATCAGCACCAGTACCAGTGGTTGTTCAATGTGTGGGGCGGAATTTACGCCAGTGCTATAATCGGTCCCATCTTCGATCACGCACTGACAATGAGTTTAGCAGCGAAGTTCCGCTGTCACGTCTTCCACTTCTGTGGCATCAGCAAGGTGGGTCACCCGCACACAGCAGCCGAGCACGAAACTGGCTGGATGCGACTTTTCATGCGCAACAGATTGGGAGGCATGAGCCTGTAAATTGGCTGCTTAGGTCACCTGACGTCTCTCTCCACTTGATTTCTTTTTTGGGGGGTTATGTGAAAGATTGTGCTTACATGATCAAGACGGACGTCAGATTAGCTCAAGGCAAGGATAATAGATGCCTGTCGTATAGTTCCACCGTCGGTTGTCGAGAAATCCACTGAAGCGGACCTATTTGAACACGTCCTCTTGGCAGCAGCTGGTGTTCAACAGGGCTTACGAATTCATAGATAACCAGGGCACACTGAACTGTATGTCTCTCTCTCTCGCTGTGTGTGTGTGTGTGCACGTGTGTGTGAGTGTGTGTGTGTGTGTGTGTGTGTACACGTGTGTGTGTGCGTGTGCGTGCGTGCGTGCGCGCATCCCGATTTCCAATTTTGCTCATTTAGAAGTGGTATATTTTCTTTCTTGCCTTTTCTCTACACGAGCGTCGCTTCTCGGTCTGTTTGTATTGCTTTCATTTTTCGCCACGAACCTGCTTTTGCAGCACATATATATACACTTTCATGAAAAATAAAACCATCACTTTATTTTGGCTTTGGTCCAGAGCAAGTTTCTAGTGAGAAATATAGCTCCATGCACACTCTGTCGATGCGGTGCGAGCAGAGCCGGGATTTTGAAACATTCTGTCTCTATTGCATTGCTTTTTGCGCTTCGTGCATGGTCAGAGCGGCGCTTTGACCACGTTATCAAGGGGCTTTTGTTATCTATGTGATCAGTCGGCCTTGAGAGACGGATAATAAGTGTGACGTAGAAATGAGAGGAGGAATAGCTGCAAAGCCGTAACACCTGCTGTTGGTGCTCCTTCCGTGCCATTATCAAGGTGATGAGCTGTCTCTTCGGGTTTGCGACAGGCGAAGTGGTTGCTTTCAATCAGCTTATTTGAGGGCGCTGCATTATGATGCGGGTGGAAATGCAGTTGCATGTTATTTTTCATTGCTTTCGTGGGGTTTCCTTACCAATCGGAAAAAATTGTATGCAATTAGTACGTCATTGAAAACACTGCAGTTAGATGTCATTTGGGGGTGCCTACAAATGCTATATGGACATTGATAATTACGACAGTACTTCTTGAGTTAGATAATTAATTTACTAATTCAACCTCAGTAACAAAAAAATTTTATCGGCTACTCCACTGTACTGGAAACAATATACACTAAGTTTGCTTGGAGTAATGCAATTGCTCTTTTTTAAGTCTTGGTGCATGATTGTTGGGACACCCTGTATAATTCACTCAGTATCCGAAATAAAGCCAAGCCGAATTCACTCGAAATCAGAATGAACAGCAGTCATGCGCAGCAGAAAAAAAAGAGAGAGATGCTGCAGTTTTTCAGGGAAGACGAAGCAGTATTAGTGACAGCGGAGTATAAAACAATTTCACCAAGGAAGATTACACCACCGAGAGACGCCAGATTCTTTGTGGTGCAAGAGGACTCAGGCTGTGAAACTGAACTGCCTCCTACTATGAGGTCTTGCAAATTCTCATTTTATCCAACAGGTGAGTTTTTATATATATATATATATATATATACACACTGTATTTACTCGCGTAATGATCGCACTTTTTTCTAAAAAAAATCTACACAAATTCAGGGGTGCGATCATTACACGGGTTAAACTTCCCGCGAAAATATATATTTTTTTCATCCCATATTTGCTGCAGGATGACAACAGGTTAACAAGCAGGCGGCTGCCACTGTAACAGCGCGGGACACCAAAACAAATATGGCGGCCGGCGGAGCAAGCCGAACGCGCCGAATGCAATTTTTGTTCTTCTCGTGAGCATATTACATGCATTGAAGCAGTTTCTTCCGTATCAGTAATGAATAATATCGTTAATATCGGCAAGTTTGCAACAATACCGTAGCCATGTCCACTTTGAGGGGACAGAAACAGAGATGGGCGCACGTAGCTGCCAGTGACATAGGAACACATGGCGGGCATGCTGCCGAAACTGCGGCGTTTGTCTTCACTACTACCCTAATACGGCATGTGTCCGCTAAGGGTGGGCGAATATCTTAGCTGTGTTACAAGCGTCGGCGTATGAAAAAGGTACACTTCTAACGTATTAGTGTAAACGTGGCCACTATAGTCACCGCTCGCGATTTGTTGTGTGCTCACGAGTGCAGACGAGAAGAACCGAAAGGCGCCTTTTTTGTTGTTGTTGGCCAAAACCATTATGAAGCCTACAAGTAATAAAGCCGAGGCAAGTTTGGTTGTAGCTTTTTTTTTTTCATGGGAGTGCGGAAAGTGATGAAAGGAATGAAATAGGGCATCTGCTTAGAAATGTTTGGTGCATGCAGACCACTTGGTATGTCTTCAAGACTCGTTCGCGTAGCATTTGACAGCATTCGACAGATGGTAAGCGCGATCATCATTAGCTAGACTTGGCACTCAACATATCACTGCGACAAGTTTGCGGTGCGATCATTACACGGGAAAGAAAAAAAATCAAATTTTGACGAAAAAATTCAGGGGTGCGATCATTACACGAGTAAATATGGTATAGATAAATCTCAACATATCGAACACGGATATATCAAATTATTGTGTATATCGCACACTTTCTATATCACCTGGAAAACTGCAGGCATTTTTAATTTTCTATTTCAAACGGGGTCGGACGTATAATGGATATACTGAACTCCGCCACCCCAGACCACGTGCGCTCTGTTTACAGGCCAGGAACTTTCCCGCAACACCTTCGAAGATAGTGGTGGTGCGATGGGCATTCCCAACTACTGCGCACTATAGCTGCACACATCAACTGCGCCGAGCGCACCATTTGAACGTAGCAGCGTATGCACGCGGCGGCTTGGCTAGTTCGACCGCATCAATGATGCATTGCATTTGCAGCATTGACTCCTTCTCGGTGCCACGCTCTGCGCCTGCCATGGCTAGCGGGGACTGGTGGTTTGCATCCACAAAGATGCACGACAGCGCATGCTCACTGGGCTCACTCATAGGTGCCTTGGCAGACGCAACTTAATACTTTGTTATTCACAGTGTTTCAAAATGCTTTGATTGACGGACGTGGAGATCGCAGCAGAAGTAGCGGCTAAACGAAGACGCTGCCGAGGTTGATCCCGCAAGTGTTGATGTTGTCGCGCTCCCGACTTCAACTGAGGCTGTAGCTGCTTTGGCCCTTCTACGCCTCTACTGTGGCGCAATAGAGGGCACCGGCCTATTGCCTGTGGTTCGTTTAGACCATGTTTAGGGCTCCGTGTTTAAGCACATGGCTGCCAATAAGAAGCAGGTTACACAGCTGCCGTACTTTCAGCCAAATAAATAAATACTTTGTGTGAAGCTTCAAGTGAGTATTTAATGCGCCACGATTGTTTCATAGATTGACTTGCACAAGTTTTTTATGCGTTTCTTACGTGATTTTACATATCAAATTCTGGCTATATAGAACAATTTCACTATCACCACACTGTTCGATATATTGAGGTGCGACTATATATATATGGGGTTCGGAAAGCTGGGGGATTTACTGTTGTTCATGTGCCCTGTACCAACACAGCAAGATGCCAAAGGGTTCATCAGTATCTGCAGGAGATCCTTTGATGGCCCGTCGCAGGTACCTTGTTTACATTTCCTTTGCATAGACTGAACCATGATTCACACAAGGCTTTCATTGTTAAAAAGAAATGGAGACACAACTAACCTGGCCCTTAAAGGGACACAAAAGGCAAATAAGAAGTCGACGTGGACTGTTTGAATACCATTCCAGAAACCTCGCAATGCTTATTTCGGGCAAAGAAAGGACTTATATTACGAGAAAACTGCATCTGAAGAGTCCGAATACTTTTTTCGAAATTCATATCACCCGCCATCCAACCAGGCAAGTGGTGATGTTGCATACGCCATCACCGCCCTCTGCTGCCATTGGTGAGTAGAACAGCACCCGACAGACGGCGGCACCGAGCCAAGACAGAGCGGTGGATTCGCCACTGCAGCTGCTTTTTGGTCAAATGGCGTAGACCGTTCAGGCATCCCGCGGCATAATATGGAAGTTGAATACTCTGCTACTTGCAGTTTGTACGAGTTTCGCGAGCCAGCAAAACTAGCGCGGCACTATGTAATCAGGAAACTACTGAAATGCGAAAGGGTGGGTGGTGCAGAGTTGAGCGAAAACGAAGCATTTCGACCGCCCGCGTCGTTGTCAAGGGTTATTTCAATTAGTTCGTTTTCTAAAAATGAAATAGAACTGGATTAATAGCATTTTATTTGGTCTTCTAATGCAATACAATGATGTTTTTTGCAATGAGTGGTTGAGTACTAGTGACAGAATTTAACTGAGGAGTGCTTTCGTCATCAGGCAAGTGCCTGAATGTCCCAGGGGAGATTCCCACCTTAGAGATTCCCAAGCACTAATCTATCACTTTATCTTGACTTCATATTTGGCTTTAGTGTCCCTTTAAATGGATAAACTACAATACCCATTCTATTCTTCAAATCAACACAACCAACTACAGGCTGTACCAATTCTATTAAAATGCTGAAACTATCTTGGAAAAGCAACAAAGCAACCCTTCAGGAAAAGAATTCATACCGGGAGCACCAAGCCTTGCAGAGTAATTTCGCCTGTCATGGCCACATCAGGAAGGACTGTGCGGCCAGTGAAGAGCGACACCAGCACAGTAACAATGGTGACGCCAGCTGAAGGTCCATCTTTGCCAACAGCACCAGCTGGAAAATGTATGTGTACATCTGTGCCCTCCATCAGGTCAGTGCCCTTTTGCACAGGCAGGTGGAACTGAAATCAAAGGAAACATGCGCACTGCTAAACCGTCAGTGTTTTATGATGCCTATGCATAAATGAAGCTTATCTCATGGTTGAAAGCCATGAAAAGTGCCAGAGGAAAGGCCAAAGCTACACTGGGCAGCCACACCAAAAATTCAAATATCTGAGCGGAAAGCATACATACCTTGTCGGCATGAATACGTAGCCAGTTAAGGGCTAGCTTTGCTGATTCCTTCATGACATCTCCAAGCTGGCCCGTGAGGACCAGCTGCCCGTCGCCTTCCATGCGCGATGCCTCCACAAACATAATCTCACCCCCAGCTGCAGTCCAGGCCAGGCCCACTGCCACACCTGGCTGCAGAAGCCGTGAGTCCATTTCTTGGTCATACTGTGGTGGCTGCAAAGAAAGCACGATCACACTAGCTACAGCTTTGGTATTTCACACAAATGCCGTCACACATAATGCAATGAATGCAAGGACACAAGAAGAGAACAAGCACACACAACAGCAATGCATGCAGTAAGTTCATGCATTTGTGTCCTTCCTTGTGCCCTTTAATGGTTCCCACCACCCTAAAGAAGCCCTAATTGACATACCAATAAGCTTACACTGCACTTCTTGCCACTGCAAAGCAGCAGTAGCTGTCAGAAAGCTACACCAGCATTAAGTCAAACATAATACAGTAGAACCTCGTTGATACATTCCCGTTACGTGCGTTTTCCCAGCGCCAACATTCGAAATCAAGAACATAAAAATGACTCCATAGAGTAACGCTCATTTTTTACGGATTCATACGTCCCAGGAAAACACGATTTTTCGGCACCAACGTTTAGTACATCGCCAAACTGCGATCGTACGATACGTTTTCCGGCCGCTAGATCCCATGTAAACAAGAAAATGCGCGAGGCGCGCGCGATCGAGGACAGTGCATAGCTGCCCGGCTCGGCAGCTTCACCGCAATACTCGCCCACACGTCTCTCGTGAAAACGCCGGCATGCACTCAGTTTCTCATTTCGGTACCAGCAAATTGTCTCCAGAGTTGTTGCACGCGGAATTCACAGCTATCACCGCCAATCCTAGTGCGATAAGCATCTTCGCCTATCTGTTTCACAGCTCGTGGTGCCGTCGGAAGCGTAGCGCATGCTTTTAACAGTCGATAACCGAAACGCACCATAGGTCCCTGCTGCAGACTGCGATCGTATACGTTTTCCGGCCGCTAAATCTCATGTAAACAAAAAAATTTGCAAGGCGCGCACGATCGACAAGGGTATATAGCCGCCCGACTCACGTAAAAACGACGGCGCGCACAGTTTCTTATTCCGGTACCAGCAAATCTCCGCCCGGACCGTCGCAGGCCGCATTCGCAGTTATTTCGCAGCTATCGCCGCCAAACCTATTGCGATAAGCACTTTCACCTGCCTGTTTTACAGTGCGTGGTGCGTAGTGCCATTGGTAGCGTATTGCGCGCTTTTAGTGGGCGATAATCCAAACACGCCGCCGTTGCCTGCTGCAGGCGGTGCGATGTGGGCATCACATTTTGCTTCGGCGGCATCCGGCGTCGCCCACCAGCTCGATTTCGTTTCGGTTCCCCGTGCCCCTCTTAAAACACCATGCAATAGAAAAACAACAAAACGCGTTTCGGGCCGCCGGAGCACTACCAGCTCCACGCGCGTCGGCAGCTCGTGCCGAGACGATCCGTGCGACGCTTCGCTTTACGTAGATGTCAACAATAGTTGAGTCTAAATTTTTGTTACTTTGGATCGTACGTTTTCCACGTTAGTACGTTTTTTTTCTTGCGATTTTTTCCAAAACGTATGAACGAGGTTCTACTGTATTTGTGGACTCCTCAAAAATGCTAGGAAGGGAAAAAAAAACGCAACAGAAAATAACCAATTTTACATGAAAGTTTAGAACTGCATGCAGTGACGATGTTTGCTATGTCCATTTAATAAATAATGCAAGCACCTCTTTAAACCAAAATTATATAACATAATTAGCAGCCACAGTCCCCAAATAACTGCATCTGAAGAGTACACCAAAGCAGTAGTAAAATATTTTTTACACTAGAGATTAAAAAAGAAAAACTATATATATATCCAATGGGATGTGGGAAGATCCTTTCTTTTAGGTGGACTTCACTGATAGACAAGTGCAACTTGTGAGGATAACTGCAGCGACCACTTCATTGACAAACAAAATTTATTCTGTACTATGACAAACAATATAAAGAAACCAAAAAAAATGGCAAAGCAGCACAAATGACAATGACATAAAGGGAGAAGCATGAAAGCAGTGCTTGTGCGTCTCTGTATGTCTCCCTTTCTGTCCTGGTCGTTTGCGCTGCTTTGCCATTCCCGATGTCAAGCCAATTAGCCACACCTTCCTCCCAGTCAAAGAAATCAAGTCGATCAATCATTCATTCAAGCAGTCATTTACTTATTCACTTGAGTTTTACATGTTATGGCAGCTATTTCTATATTAGAGTAAGATCAATCTTTAAAAACTCTAATGATGTGAATGAACAAGAAAGGGGGTTAACCGAGGGGCCCGATCTTTATTAATCTTATCATGAGAAGCCAACAAACAAAGACACGAAGGACAACAAAGGGGAAATTACTTGTACCTACTAATTGAAATAAATAAATGATAAATTAATGGTGATGAAAGTGCATGAAAATACAACTTGCCGCAGGTGGGGAACAATCCCATGTCTTCGCATTATGCATGCGATGCTCTACCAATTGAGCTACCGCGGCACCGTCTTCAGCAGCCACTAAAATAATGTGACCTAAATGTGTGGCCTAAAAGTAATATGGTATCATGTTGCGACACACCACAGCCAACAACAGCATACACAAGGCAGGCTAAAGGAAAGCAAATAAATGTTGACACCAGCCCACACATACTCAGACCAAGCAGGGGCAGTGAAATATGTGCTTTTATTTTTATATTTGAATGTGTAAGCTGAACTGCATTTCTAGGGAGAATATATCTTAAAGGACCCCTCACCAGGCCCCATTCTAGAAGTTCTATCATGCTGTCTAGGGATTGTTCTAGTGAAATAAATTTATAAATCAATTTATTATTGGAGCAAGTAGAAGAAATTGAATGCGCTATTACCATACCGCCAAGTGGCGAGCACAACTGCTTGCTAACGAAGACTTTCTCTCTCTACCTCAAGCAGTGCCTGCGAATGAGGTTCCTTCCCTACCTTCTCCCATACCGGTGCCAAGGGACCGCATTGGGTTCACGTGACAACCCCTGCCTCCTTTTTTTTCTTTTCACTTCATTTATTGCTGCATGGCAAATTTACAGTGGCAGCGTTGTGCATTCTGCATTGGACGTTGTGCGTTCGGCAACGTGCCATGGTGAGTGATGTTGCTAGGACTGTGTTCTACGTCACTGTGTTTGTGCGTGTTACCTTTCTAAACTGGTGCATGTTACCTGGCTGGATGCAACACTTCGTCGAGAGAGAGGATGCACAGCGTTTGGTTTGAAATTTTAGCTGTTTTTGCGGTACGCAGTGCTGTAATACTTAGCAGACACGATTGTAAACGCATGAAGTATGCACTGTGCTTGTATGTTTAAAATGGCCAAAGCTGGTGAGGGGCCCTTTTAAAGCACTTGCTCATTAAGATAATTTTAAAGAGAGTCACATTTTTGGAGTAACTGACCTAATTGTGCATACTAAGCACATGCTAAAAAATGTGATAACAGAGATGTTCTATTGTGAATTATTAGTCAGGCGATGCTAACATCAACTTGTCACGGCTTGAATCTTTCAGTCAAGTCCACTGCACTTGAAGTGCTGGTGTGCTAGGAGGATCCATAAATAATTTCAGATCATTTACAACCTGCGGGTGAAATTTTCAGGCTTGTCTTGAAAAAAAGGCATGTTGACTGCCAATGAGTCTTTATAAAATCCTTGCCTTCACTGGATGCTATGGCCACCTTAACAGCCATACAGCATGTGTGAACTGTGAACATTGCCAAGTGCTTGAGACTCAAAAACGTGTTCTTTCAAGATGTGCGAGAGCGGAAGGTACTGGCTTTTACACTGCCAGGCACTGAAAGGCAACCATTGTCAGCAAGTACTATTTTGGCTGCAAAATGTGACCCCAAAGCAAAAACAGCTACAAAGTCTTATGAACTATTTGCAGAGCATCGGACTAGACTTGAAACTAAGGAAATCACTGTGTTACGTGATTGTTGCATATATGCATCCCTCCTTCCTGTCCTCATGATCATTTTTCATCACTCATTATCGTACTCCTTCCTCCTTACCCTGTGCAGAGTAGTAGGCAAGAGCATACTAGCTCAGGCCGACCTCTTTGCCTTTCCTCTAACAAATTCTGATCTTACCTTCTCTCATCATGTTTGGGGAAGCGCATATCATATCATGTGGAAGCTTGACAAACAGACCGCCTTCCAGGCATTAACATTTTCTTTTGAGATCATAACAGATGCAGTTGTGTGTGTTTTCAAGCTCTACTTGAAACTTTGCATATAGAGTTTCAATTTTCTAATGAGAGAAGGCGATATGGCAATAACGCTGCTGCCACCTGGGTTCAAATGATGTCAGAATCCATCATTTTCTTACTAAAGTGTTCTACCCTGTTTAAGAGCATGCAATCACTATGTCACAATTTTGACTAGCAACCAGAAGAGAACTGTGCTGTGTGTGCCTGCCTGTCCAAAATATGCAATTAGAAGGGCCGCTGCATCCAATAGACTGTCTTTTAATAATGTTTCAGAAAAAAAATTAAAGAAGCAATTCTATACACAGAAGAGCTGCCGGCTCTTAGACCCTTGCTGCTCTATGGTCCATAAAGGTGTTGGAAGTGGTAATGGCATGATACGATTTATAATAATTAAACAGTGTGACTGTCTTGAAGCCCAGGGTTATTCCTCTCAGTCACAAATGGCAGCTTACTCCAAGAATGCCTTCAATGGCCATTTCATCAATGACGATGGGGAGAGAGGGAGGGTGCGCCACAGCCACGGTGACTGCACTCTGGTTGGACAGCTGATCCTGCTCGACAGCCACAGGACAGATGGTCTCATTTTCAACAACCTTCACAGCAACAGCCCGGCAGAGAGCACCAATCTTGCGCTCCAATGTCCGCACTCCAGCCTCTCTTGTGTACTTGACCACTGGGCATATCATAATTGTGACACTGTAAGACTGCTAAACTACCTGTCTACACAAGTCACAATTGGCAGAATTAAGATGGGATATCAAATTACGCTATACTCAGTAACAACCTACGCATTCAGCAGAAGCTCATTCCATAAAAGCATGCTTAGCCCGCTTTTAAAGAATTTAAAAAGGCGCTGTACTGATGCACATACAAAGAACCCTCTGACCATAATCCATGTTAATGCTAACTGAAAGGTGCGCACTGCTGCTGAGGAGCTTTGGGTACCATTTTTATATCCCAAATAACCCTCCTCACACCTACATTGAGGAGGCTTATACCACCACAATGGTTGACCAATGTGAAGGCAAGGGTTGGGATCACATGCAAAAGAAAGGAGAGGTAATTGGATTATGCATGTTTACAGATTCTCTATTAAATGCACTTGCTGCTGAATTCTCAGGTTGTCACTGACTATAGTTGTTACTTTGTGACCTGCTAAGGGCAGAAACATTTGATAAGGATAAAGTGCGCTTTTATGCTACCTATACATTACACTTTATGTTTCTGATTTTCACAGGCAACCTCACAGCATCTTAATATTTGTGGACATTTGCCTACATAACAGGTCTGTTTACTGCTTGTCAAGAGCATAGCTGTGGATTGGCAACTCCAGAGTTGGAAGTCGGGCAGATGGAACGGGAACCCGAGATTCCGGAATGGAGTTGTAATGGAGTGGGCACATAGTCCTGAAGCACTAAATGCTGATTTCTGGTGAGACTACAAAACCGGTAAAATTATCAATTATAATAAACTACATTTGGCTAATTTATTATATTAATAAATTTCACTCGATCCCAGCTGCTTCACTACCTCCCTATAGGTGACAACATTGTATTCTACACATTCTGTGCTTCTGAAGACAAGGAAAGATTTCTGCACTACAAGGCTGAAGTGCATTTAATTAAAGACAGCAACTTTTAGTAGCAAAGAATGATTCTGTTTAGTGAGAACATGCCTTACGACACAAGTATGGAGGCCAAAAATAACTTTGCAAGCGGTTGCACCTTGCACGAGTCTAAAGTGATTTGGAATGCACACCATGTTTTTTCGCACACAATCTAGTATCGAGAACGAGCCGAATCAGGTGGTCAGGGAGGTGTGGTAGAAAAAGTTGTGCCCTGTAATAGGCCACTGAAAGTGAAACAATAGATTGTCTTGCCAAGCATATCAATACGCTTTGCTTCTATGTCCATCATCAAAGTGAAATAATAATATAGCTGTACGCATAACATGCACATCGGTGTAATATTATTTTGCACTTGGCTGTACTTAAGGGGGATGTGGGTCTTTAACCCAATATTTTTCAAATCATTATTCTTCGAGGGATGGTGCTGGAAACTTGTAATATATGCAATATGCTTATTTCGAACATGAAGTGCATTTTTGTTTATCCGCTTTGTTTCTAATATTATGCAAATGTCCTTTATTTATTTTTTGCAATGATCTGAAAACCATTTGATGCTTAGATTTTGCTAAATAGGGTATTAATATGGCTTTCCTATCATTCAAGGAATGCCTTAAGACAAACCTTATTGCTCTGCCTTACCTGGAACACGAGTTGTGAGGTTCTGAAGTAGAAACTTGAAAGAGTGTTTTCCTGGTTCTTGACTTTGAAGTCTCGAACCTCGTGTTCTAGGTAAGGCAGAGCATTAAGGTTGATCTTACAGCATTCCTTGAATCATACAGAAGCCACTCATACCCTGTTTAGTGAAATCTAAGGTGCAAATATTTTGCAAATCTTTACCAAAAAATTATTTAAGGTAAGCTCAAATAAAGTTAGAACCAGAGGAGACAAACAAAAATGGACTGCACATTTAAAATAGGCACATTTTTCAAATAGGCACATTTTTCAAATGGTGGATTTTATTTAGAAAGCAAGCTTTGCCTGGTATTGCAGCGTGTGATGTGGTCGTGAACTGCCTAATGCGTGTGCAGCTAAAGTGAAACTAACTTCAGCGGTTACGAGCGGGCAGCCATAGGCTAGTATTTGCAAAATCGGATGCACCCTGCTGTCTGAAATTGGTATCATGCCTGAGTGTGAAAACGCAGACTTAATCCAAAATTTTAAAAAAATCGCTTAAACACGTCAAAGCGCACTTACGAAAACCCCAGCCATTGCACACCATTTTTCTTTACATTATGATGAAGAACTCTAGAGAGTGACTGAACCTTTTCTCTGTCTTTATGCTTTTTCTTCTTTTTTTTTTTTTTCGTGTAAGGACCAAGGAAGGAATTTGGAAAATTCGACCACTTGATAGGCTGTCACCCTAAATTGACATGTCATGGAGATATTTGGATCATAAAAACTGAATATATTTTGCAATCACGTCATATATTCGCAATTTCTAACCCATGTAGCAGACATGTTTGTTGAGGCTATTTGATGAGCAAGACAATAAAATTTTCAGGTAGAACTAAAACACTTCATGAAAAAAATAAAGTACATATATTGTATATTAAACACTTCATGAAAATTAAAGTGCCCATGTTGTATGCGAAGACGGATTGTTCTCCACCTGCGGCAAGTTGCTTTTTCATGCACTTTCATCACCATTAATTTATCATTTCTTTAATTCAATTATAAGTACAAGTAATTTCCTCTATGTTGTCCTTGGTGTCTTCTTTGCTTGTTGGCTTCTCATGATATGATTAATAAAAATTGGGCCCCTCGGTTAACCCCCTTTCTTCTCGTTCATTTATAACGAGGGTTTCGAATCCGGCAACACTGATGCCTTCAGGTAGCATGAGTGGGCTTATTGACTAGCTGCCTTCACCCAAGAAGATCACATACTCGTGACACCTGCGGCAGAAAGGATGTTCCACATCCACTACCGAGGTTTGTGAGTGGTGGAGCTGGCTAACACTCCCAAGGTTAGTTCTAGTAGTAAAACATAAGTACCCAAGAAAGTGGACGGCGAAACGGCACCCGCAATAGCTCAACTGGTTAGAGCATCACATGCTTAACGCGAAGACGTGGGATCGTTCCCCACCTGCAGCAAGTTGTCTTTTCAACCACTTTCATTAAAGGAAAATGAGACATCCACCCATTCATAGCAATTGCTACAAAGGAAACCCATATGGGTCCCTCGAAAGAAAAGCCTCGCAGTTGAAAAATTCATCCTGGTCTGGGACTCGAACCCGGGACCATCGCCTTTCCGGGGCAGCTGCTCAACCATCTGAGCTAACCAGGCGGCTAGCAGATAGCAGGGCGAAGTCGAATTTGTCAACAAAGAATTTTTCTTCAGCTGTGAGGCTTTTCTTTCAAGGAACCAGGGGCTTCCTTTGTAGCAATTGCTCCGATTGGGTAGATGTCTCATTTTCCCTTAATTACTTCTCTCCATCTTGCGGGTTTCCGGAGAACTATTATGTCAAATTCGTTCACTTTCAATTCCATTCATTTACAATTTCTTTATTTCAATTAGTATGTACAATTTCCCCTGTGTTGTCCTTGGTGTCTTTGTTTGTTGGCTTCTCATGATATCTTGTATACGTGTTAGTTTAAAGTTCCTAACGTAAGGATATTGTATTGACCAGGCATCTGCTCTACCGGGAGCATGTATGTGTTCCACCATCCAAGTGTTTATGCATGCTTCTTTAAATGGCTTCTGTTGAAGTTTCACAACACATCAGCAGAGAGATCTTTACCAAAACCAAAACTGAGAAAACGCTTTAGAAGAACGGTAGATATTATAGAGATCACAGGGAAAACACGATGCAGAGATAACTGGTTGCAAAGCATACAGGTTTCTTCATGTACAGGAAATAAACACTTAACATTATTTGTAACATTGTTATGACTTCATAAATATGTTTTAGTCACTAGGCACGAAAGCACAAATAGTAAATCATTTAAATAAAGTGTTTAATTTACTGGGATAGGAGGAATAGAATGAATCAGCTCTACCACCCCAGGACTGGGAATGGCCCTACACTCACCATTCCAAGGAGTTAGAAGGAGTGGAATTACGGGGAATCTTCACTCTTCGAAATGGAGTGGGAATAGAATGGAGGGACCCACATCACAACTCTGGTCAAGAATAATGAAATCTCCACTCTTCAACATGGAGTGGGAAGGGAATGGAGGGACCCACACCGCAACTCTGGTCAAGAGTAACGAAGTACTATACTTTGTGTCTACTATTACAACATCAAGGTGGATGGTACAGTTGCATTGAGAGTTAAGTTATTTAGATCAGCCATATTTATCATTAGGGACTTTTAGCTTGTCCACTATTCCGGCACACGGGTGTGGTTTGAGCGCATTTGGGCGCATAAACATGAGCGGACGGAGTGCTGCAGCTGCCTGGTGGCCTAGAGCTCAACCAGAAGAACACAGTGCTAAAATTGCAGTGACCTACTATATTCTGCTTCGCTGCTGGTGCACATTTATGGCAGTGGCGTAATTGTGAACACGATTACACCACTGTCAAAAATTAAAATTTACACCAGCAGCTAAGCAGAATATAGTAATTGGCTTGGTTTGTGTGGTTCAGCTTTGCACCACCTGCTGGCGCCACCAATCTGGCCGCTCACGTTTATGCCCCTGCTCATCTGGCAAGCCGCCCGCACTTGCTGGAATACCGGACACACTAAAATTCTCTATTAACAGTGAAGGATACTAAAAATTATCACAGTCATTGTCAAAAATAAAACATCCGAATTCTATAACACTATGTTGATCCAGTCGAGCTGCTCTAAACGCTATTGGTTTCAGAAGAGCTCACATTACAAAACATGTGACCAAAACAGTGAAAGTTATTGATGGATGAGAGGTGGGGCAAAAACCACTCCAGCCCTCCACCTCCAATTCTATTGCAAGTGGCTTTAGTGAAGGGCCCACTCCACGAGGAACACACTACATTCAATTACTAGTGGCTCTCCAGCTGAGAAAAGTTTTTGTAAACATGTCATGTTTAGAAAAAAAAAAAAAAAAGATTAAAGCTTACCAAGTTTTCTCAGTGCTTCATTCGTCACTTGCATCATATCAGTTGTGATACCATGCTCTTTCAGTTGCTTAGGAAGGAGATGGTTTTGAGCTATGTGTTCTTTCTCTTCATGAGTATAACCAGGCACAGGAATGACCTACATGTCAAAGAAACAGAAACAGCAACATTACTTTTCAGTTCAGTCCTTAATGCAGCTAGAACTACTGCTTCGCTTTTTGGTATTTATACTTTGAAATCTGAGAAAACGAGAATAAGGTAAAAGTGGGAGCCAACATTTTGACAAGTGTACTTGTCTTTTTCCAAGTCCACTTGTCGAAACATTGGCTCCAGCTTTTACCTCCTTCTCGTTTTGCTCATCGTCTTGAATTTCCATCTCCCGCCTTCCCCCTGTTTTACTTTAAAATCTGGTTAGACAATACTCTTTTAGTATAGAATCCGTGACACCAGTCAAGAAATTCTGAATACAGTATGCCCATCTTGGCGCCGAGTGACACTATGTGGGTAAAACATGGCCCTTAAGTGGTTTGTCCTGATAAGAAACAAGACTAATAGCATAAAAGTAGAGCAATTTCAAATTCTGAATGGTCAGAGAAGCAGATCTGTAACATCAACTGTCACAAATGCATGTCAACAATTATCAGGAGACATCATCAAAAATGACACACACAGTAAAGAACTGACTTGCCTCCATCCTGTCCAGCAAAGCTGCTGGAATTGTGGAAACTGTATTGGCTGTGGCAATAAATAGAACATTTGAAAGATCATAAGGGATGTTCAAGTAGCTGGAAAATTTAGGTCAGGAAAAGAATCAGCGAGCTGGGGCAAAAAAAAAATAACTATTTAGAATTACACCTATAAATAAGTCCCAAATTCTATCTTAAAAAAGGGAGAAGCACATAATTTTACACATCTCACATAAATTTTTTCACTAAATTTGTTGCTGCTGAAACATGCACTATGACAGCAGATCTTGCTTTTCGACACTGCAGTTGCATCCGATACACAGAACAACAAAGCTTTAGAGAAACAGTCTAGCAGAGGCACAATGTCATATGATGATGTCACTATGCAGAAATTATGAGTGGCTGCATTTGATATTCGAACACAAATAGAATGAGACATTGTAGCCTTCTGTGAATACAGAGATGCAATGAATAATACAGAAAAATATTTACAGACGATTACAACACTCCTAATGCAAAATTTGAGTCCAGCTCCATACGTGTTTTCATTTCGTGATACATTGGCTGGGGCGTACAATCTGTCTCGTGTGGCACATTGCAAATGGAGCGAAGTGTGGCAGGAGTGCCTCGCTAATCAGGAGATCGCGAAAGGCAGCACATGGGTGACGTGTAGGTGCGATTCACAGCAGCCACCACAGACAAACCTTCGCTCATGCAGTGCTTTATTTCCATATATGGTATTGATCAACGCGCTCGACGCATGCCATCGGTGAACAGATAACGGCACGCTACTCCGGTGCCATCTCATACCAGTCGTAGCTGCAGAGCACGTCTTGCGAGGCACTATGCCTTTCTTCTCATGCTTTTGCCATACCCTCCTTCTCCACTTTCCACCTCACAGTCAATACATCACGAACCCACTGTACCCTTCTCCGCTCTCCTTCTCATTCTCTTCGCTATCGCCATAGTTCATCCCCTACTGCACTCCGCATTCGCTCTTTCATCCTTCGCTGTACTCGTTCACTCGGTTACACCAATTAAGGGACCACGCTGACGCAAAACAAAGGAACGGGCACCTAAGAGCTGCCCTCTAAAAATTACTATGTAGATATGACACAGCATTAGCCTCATTGAAGTTGCCCAGTTCCATCCACCACAGTGGCCACAGCACGAAGACTGCAAAGACCCAAGCCAAAGCTCCACTCACTGCTCTAGGTAAAGATTACTTAAGCAGCAGACTGACTGACATGAAATTTCAACCTTGCCAGGCACCTTGCACCGGAGTGCTTGTAGGCCCATAGCTGCACGCCGATCAGCTGTCTTAGCTGTCTGGTAAATTTGCTTTCACTAAGCCTTTTCACTCAAAACTGAATTCTATTAAAATATCCGATGTACTAGTAGAGGTCTTTTTTTTTTTTTTTTTTTTTTTTTTTTTTTTTTTTTTTTTACAGAAAATGCTGAACCCTCCCTACAGTCAGTGCCATGTCAAGAATGCAGGATAGGTTCCTCACATAAAGCATGATGTTCCTGTCCCTCCACAAAAAACAGGCATCTCACAGATGCTACCAGCAGAGAGGAGTGCACAAGCTGTTCAGCAACAATGAGCACACCATAATTATGATCCAAACACACTAATAGCCAAAGCCACCCAGTGCAGGGAAGCAGAAGACAGCTCACCGAACAAATGCAGCATCTGAAAAAGGATTAAGAGAGGGCCTTCCCGAGGCTTCCTGTCCAAAGAACCTCCTCGCCACCCCTCACACTTTCCCCCCTTCCTCGTGTAGGCACATGCCACTGCTGTGAAGATGCGCCACGAAAAGCTGAGTGGCCCAACTGATCCCTTCAAAGATAAGCATCACTTCCACCAAACAAAAAGTTCACTCAGCAGGGTGAGGAATTCCACAACAAGGAAGCACCTGAGAAAGATGGAGGCCAGGACATGGATACAAAGGAGGTAGAGGGAGACTAGGCCAAGGTGATTCGATCATGTACAAAAACACATTCCCTCGTTAGAGGGCCATCTGCCACTGCATTCTTCATCAGCCGCTGACTCTAGGCAAACAGGAACTGTCTTCAGCAAGCGGTAAAAACTGCTTTAAAGAGCAAAACTCAAGCTGAACATTTATATAGCTAAAAGCCACTCCTGAAGTGCACAAAGCTTTTTATCTTATTTAAAGCTAAGGTATCAAAATGCCACAAGGATACTGATCAATGAAGGCACAGTTCTGCTCAGGATCCAGGACTTCAAGTAAAGCCGCAGCAGGGTCGCCATGGATGCCTGGGGTCTAAGGGAAGAAGACCAATGAAAAACATCATTATAGGCAATAAATTCAAATAATGCATGTGTAAAATTCAGTTCTTCATTCATATTATTTACATATGTAAATAATATTAATGAAGAACTGAATCACGACTGCATAATTTATCGCCCTATTAAAAACTCAGATGATCATCTCGTTCTTCAGCAAGACCTTCAACAAATCAATAACTGGTGCAATAAATGGCTAATGACTTTAAATACCACAAAATGCAAAGTAATGTCTTTTACCCGGAAGTCGGCAACCTCACAGTATCCCTACCATATTAACAATTACACTGTTACAATAGCTACACAATATAAGTATCTAGGGGTTCTATTCACATCAAATGTTTCTTGGACAGAGCATATCACGTCCATTTCAGCTAATGCCTCCCAATCGTTGGGGTACTTGCGACGCAACTTAAGAAATGTTCCTTCAAATGTTCGCAAGCAAGCTTACCTAACTCTCGTTCGTCCCAAGCTCGAGTATGCATCTCCCATTTGGTCCCCTCACCAGAAATACCTAATTGAAACGCTAGAACGGATCCAGAATAGAGCAAGCCGCTTCATCATAAACGATTACAGCTACCAGTCTAGTGTTACACAAATAAAACTTAAGCTTTCATTACAATCCTTGAGCACTCGCCGAGACATTGCCCTTTTAACACTGTTCCACAAATTCCTTCACTCCACTCGAACACCCGCATGCTTGAAACGACCCTACTCCACGTCACATAGGCTTCATAATCATTTCAGCTATGCCCGCCTTTACGGGTCTACAAAGGCATTCCATTACTCTGCTCTTCCTCATGCTATCAGAATATGGAATTCGCTCCCGGACAGCATTGCAAGCCAATCTAACTACGATTCATTCCGCGATGCCTTGACTGAATACATGACTAAAGAAAAGTGAAGTTTTACGTTTGTCGCACAATGCTTTCTATACTTGCACTATATTTACAGCTTATTTTCGCATTATTACTGTTATGTCGCTATGTTTACCGTTTCGTTGGAATGTCGCGTCCGTAACTTTTCTGTCATTGTTTTTCATCATTACTGTTTTTATTAATTACACGACTTCACTGAAAACAATCTGTGTGATTTATTCCTTGTTATTATATTATGTTTTTTTATGTTTCTTCTTTTCCCTAGTGAATCGTGATCTAAATAATTCTTTTTTCATCTCAGTTGTACTTTGGTTGTAGGTTGTAAACAGATACGGTTTATAGATGTCTTGTATTCAATGTATTTTCTATGTACTGCCCCCCTTACTCAATGCCTCACTTTGAGGCCTGTAAGGTATCTTTAAATAAATAAATAAATAAATAAATATCACAGTGAAATATGAGTAAGCACCATGTTAGTAAACTTCTAAGATGGAACAAACTTTTCTAAGCTGGAATGCCACCACAGTCCACTATAAAAAGTTCTGGTTCAACATATTTCATGTCTGCACGTTTTAGTTGCAAGAACTATTTCCATGACAAGATCCTAAATCTCCCAAGTCATTATTGTACATGTTTTTTTTTTTCAAAAGCTCACTTTCAGTAATGCGTGCACCATAACAGTTGTGAAGCACTGTACAATTTACTGTGGCCTTCATGCTCCCACACACATTAACTTTGAACTGGGATGGCGATATATTTGACTTTGTGTCCAAAGCTAGAGAGAACCAACTAAACTAACTCATGCTCTAGTCATAGCTGCTGCCAGAAAGCAATCATGTGCAGTGGTTTCCTTTTAGTACTAGACTGCTGGCCTGCAAACCAGTGTGTCTGAGGAGGTGCATAGGTACTACGTGGTCACCCACTTCACAACATTCAATATACTGCAAGCACAAGTGAAGCAAACAAATAAACTTTAAAGCACTACAGCCTGTAAGCATACCAAGTAAATCTGTGCCTGCAACTTGACATTGTCTAACTTCTCTTCACGACAGTTAGTTCCTGCGTACACATTTCATATTACTGCCCTTACCCTTAAGTTCCCTGAAGCTCATTCAAGCAAGCTCTCACTTGAACAGCTCACAAGGTTTATAACATGTATTAACCAAAAAAGTTTAACAAAAATCTGAAGTGCAGAGTATGACTAATGAAAAAAAAAATTCTGGGGTACTACGAACCAGAACCACAACCTGATTTTGAGGCCCACCGTAGTGGAAGTTTCCGGATTAATTTTGGCCACCTGGGCTTCTTTAAAGAAACTGTCTACCGCTTGGAACATGTCATTGAATTGTGGTGGGAATGAGAAGAATTTGTGTCATGTTGGCAGAAATTAGCATACTTGCATCACATAAACAAGGCTATATATTTTTAATTTGGCTCTGAAAGTAGTGCAAGAAAAGTAGCAGTTTCGCCCGAAAGGTGAAGCATTGATTGTGATAGCAAATTATTAGACAGCTGTACAAAGTAAGGATAGTAGTTTAATCGGCCGTATGAACAGGTAAACATTTCCTTACTAAGTAAATTAACATGCATGGTGTCACGCACGCACAGGAAAACAAACACATTGCACTCGATGACTGCAGACACTCGCTGTCAAAATGCTGGTGTGAGAAAGAGCAGCAGCAGCACGCAAATTGACCTTCATGCTGCCTCTTGCTTCAACCTGAACTAAGTGACAAGAACACAATGCACACGGAGCTGTCAGCCCTCAGTGCACCTAGACTCTACCCACAACAGATCACTTTCAAGATGGGGCCTGCGTGGCCGCGCTCTGCTGCCCCATACACAGCTGCCGCCAGAGTAGAAGGTCCTTTAAAAACGGTAGAATATCTTTTTAACGTGCCCCTAAATCTAAGTAAATACAGCCATTGCGCTCGGGATCAAACCCACGACCTCGAGCTCAGCAGCACAACGCCATAACCACTTACCTACCATGGCGGTTAATGAGAAATGATATATTCCACCACCAAAAGTACTCATCTCACCATTTTGTCAATTTCATCCAGCAGAAACACCGGGTTTTTGACACCAACAGTTCGCAATCCTTGAATGATTCTGCCTGGCATTGAACCAATGTACGTCCTGCGGTGACCTCTAATGTCCGCTTGGTCACTCACTCCACCCAATGATATCCTGCAAAAAAGATAGCCAACATGCTATAAGGCTACAAAAAAATGCTTAAGACAAAACATGCTGGCACCTACTTCATTAAAAATACAATCACCTGTACATGAACCTACAGTAAACTTTAATAATAATAAGAAGAAGAAGAAAAAAACAACTGCTCCACATTGATCTTTCCAGTTCTGCGGTTGAGCCTTATTTGTTCTATAAATTTTTCACAAAAAGTGAGAAAGGCAAGTATGGCTCATATGCACCCCCCTCCCCCCCGAGCTGGATGCCTTAAAAGGGTCCTGAACAAACTTTCTTTGAAGCCTCAAAAAGGTCTTGGGACGAGTACTGTGCCTCCTAGAAATATATTATGAAAACAATTTTTCAGAAGACCTAGTACAAGCGTAAATACTAAGAGTGCAATATTTATAGTTCTGATTCCTCTTCAATATCCTCCATTCAGAAGGAGTGGGGCGCCGCCGGTTGTGGTGCCACACATGTTGTGTTGTTCTTTCAGCAGAAATTGACGGGTGCTGTCGGCAATACATACTGTTGGAGTTGAGGACGATCCCACTGCTCTCAACCAGTTGTTGGATCTGGAGGACAATCCCAATTGCTGTCCCCCAGATTTTTGGACCTTGCCGTTGGGTGTGGGAGTTGGCCGAGGTTGAGGAGGACTTTGAGATGAAAAACTGGAGGTTTATTTACATTATTTGCAGTGAGAGTACAAAGAAATTAACAGCCATAAAGTCATTACGGGCCGGCAGCAACTCGGACGCTGCGGCACGTGGCAAGAAGATCGAAAGAGAAGAATGAAGGAATGCTCTTTTGCTGCTCCCGGTCTCTGGCTTTTAATCCCTTCGGTGTCTCGAAGTCACGTCATGTTCGGCCAATCGGCGAGCCCGCTCAGGTGACGCCATTTTCGGCCAATCGGCGAGCCCGCTCAGGTGTCATTTTCGGCCAATGGTAG
Organism: Dermacentor andersoni; assembly: GCF_023375885.2. Lineage (NCBI taxonomy): Eukaryota > Metazoa > Arthropoda > Arachnida > Ixodida > Ixodidae > Dermacentor > Dermacentor andersoni. Next base: position 110,124,884 of record NC_092814.1, read on the forward strand.
GCGCCCGTGCGATTGTGTCACACCCGGCGCTGAGGGTCGCTCCTTGGGCCCCAATTGTCCGAGTGCTTACTTCTCTCTGCGGTATTGCCTTGCTGGCTTGCAAGCGCTGTCACAATAGGCGGAAGGGGGCGACGTTTCAGTGCTGCAAAGCAGGTTTGCTCAGGACCTGCGTTACCTGGAACCGTGCCAGGCTCCCGCTACACTTTCGGGAAGAGTCAAACAGCGAATAGCTTCCCCTGCGGCGCACGAGGTGGGGGACGCCAACTTGTTTGCACGTGCCGCGCCTCGGGAACGGGGTAGATGTGCTTCTGCACTTCTTAATTAGCTGTGACGCGATTCGATGTGGTCTGGTGAACTCGAAGCAGGCTCAGGAAACGGTCCCGTACCTAACAATACTTCCAGTCGCTGTTACTATAGTAACATTGGTTTCATCACTTTGCTGTGCTACAGAGTGCTAGATAGCTGCAGACAGCTGTTTTTATTTCATACCACATGGCATGAGTAGCATATTTCCTTTTGCACTTATCTCTACGACAATAACACAATTTTCATGGCTTGAACAAAGCATTGTCTTTGCTTGTGCGAGTATGTTGGCAACATACACACCGGCTCAGTGATGGATGCCACACTCTGGACTTACATTCAAAGGATTCTTAACGCAACAAACTCACACAATGAGGAACCTGACGCCCTGTCCTAGTCATATGTAGGCGCTCCATATGCGCTCAGACTGGCTCACGACATCACGCCTCTGAGCCATGTCATCAACCAGAGACCAATCAGAGCACTCTGTTTTTGACATATCTTGACGAGAGGGTTCGTGGCAGCGCCCTGCGGCATTCACGTTATACACACTAGGCAGCAGACGCAGCTATGGACAACTTAGTGTGCTTGATATGTGCACAGCAGGGCTGGAATGTGCACTCATGTGCTCCAGTCTGGCTATGTTGCATGGTGCAGACGGGCTTTGTCCTGCAGGGATAGTAGACAAATCCAAATTGCACGTTTTGCAGAGTTATCAATAGCTCAATACGAAGCAATGTCTGCCAAGGTGTCTAGCCAGGAGTGGCTTGGAGCAACGCTGGCCAGTAGTGAGCGCGGGCTGGCACGCATCCCTTGTAGCCATTCCTTGCAAGGTGTGGTAGAGGTAGTGTACGTGTTCTGGATTTAAGTTTCACATGGTTCAAGACAAGTTGACTGTTCAAAACTAACCAAAATCAGCGAGAACCGATGGCTATGACATCGATAAGCAGTGTGGCTAAAGTTTCATTCCTACATGGATGGCCGCGACTGAGCGTGAGCAGACGATAGGCAGCTTCCTCCGCAAGTGAGTAATTGTTATCGAAATTCGGAACACAGATTTTTCGCTTACTTCAGCCTGCTTAGTAAACTGCGTCAATTATTATAAACAGTAACAGTAGGACGAAGTACAGTGATCCAAACATCCTTCTTGATTGATGTCAGCTATCGGCCAATAGCAGCCATATATGGGAATTTTGCATATGACAACATATGCAAGACACTGGCAGCTTCGAAACGAATTAGGAGAAAGCCTCTGCTTGTAAAGAGCATGTTTGAGAAAAATGTGACTTGTACTGCTTGTGAACCCCACTCGCCATACACGACTGCAAAATTTCACTGAGGTGTTAACAGCAGTTCAAGCTATCCACTAAATGTGTTTTTTCATCAAGCCCGAGGAGTGGTTCAGTACCCCTTTAAAGGGACCCTGAAACGATTTTGACAATTTTCAACAAACGTACTGAGTCGTTAGAGTAGGTCCTTCTCATCATTAATTGATGCATCTAAGTGCTCCGCGTAAAGTGCGTAATTTATTATAAGGTTTTAAAAATGTTCATTGTTGCCAATCGCAGCACACTGCTTGGCGGAATTTTCAGCCGCCCCTACCCATATGACGTAAATCACCCAATTGAAGTCAGTAGGGCGAGCTATCCGATTGGCTGCCCTGGGCGTGTCATCGATAATTTTTCCACCTTTATGGTGAACAAATGACGTTTGTAATAGTTGGAATATTTGTTAATTTGTTTCTATAAAAAGAAAGTAACAGAACGAGAATGCACAAGAACAATTTCTCACTACACTTAAAGGGACACTAAAGTGAAAAATGATTTCTTCTGCATCAGTAAATTACCGTTCTACAACACCAAAAACACCACTCTTACAACGATAAGACGTTTGGTAAGCCAGAAAAAGGGCAAGAACGAAATACGGGTGGCGACGCCTACTTGAGTTCCTGCACTTGGGGGCTGTGACGTCTTGGATTTTGATGGCATCTTCTAGGGCCTACTAATTATATATAGCGGTACAGATCGACTACACTGTGTTCTAAAGGAACCAAATATTAAACATGGCAAGTTTCAGAAACCTTTATCCAGCCAACGCGGCCCAAATGCGAAAACATACTTGGGAATCCCTGACGTCATGCTGACGTACCAGCGCGGGGGTTTCGGCGCGAAATTCAAATACTGATACTTGGACCTTCATTTTCTCATCTAATAATCAAACCATTTTTTTTAAATGACTGCCTGCAGCATTCTCAAACAATGCTCCAGTAGTCTAAACTGATTTATTGTTTCGCTTTAGGGTCCCTTTAAGCACTTCCGGCACACAGCAAGCGTCGTCTGCTTGTGTTACAACGTGCTTCACTTTGACGAGAGCTTTGCGGTCAGAGTCGGTCTCAGTCTTTCCGCAAGCACTATGATTCGACTTTGTTGAGTTGTGGACTGCAAACGTAGCAACTGGCAATATGTCAAGCTGCAACATCGTGCCCCTCTGCAAGGCAGCAGACAAGCGGGCTGGGTGCAGCGCATTGGACTGCCTCTATTCGTTCGGCGCCAGGATTTGCACGTTTGTGGCCGTGACTTTACACCGGAAGATTACTCACACAATAGCGTTTTGCGAGTTTGGTATTAGGGTAAATGCAAGCGCAAGGGGACAGGGCTTGGCCGTGTCCCCTTGCGTGTTGCTTCACAGGATGAGTAGAAGCGCAAATGTGAATGGTCTGCACGGTGCAGCCACCTGGTGACATAGAGCTCAACCACACACAGTAGCAGTAACAAAATGTATTCTTCTTTGCTGCTGGTGTAAATTTTTCGCAAGAGTGTAATTGTTGACACGTTTTTGTAAATGTTTAAAATGCCTTACACTTGGTTAGAGCAATATTAGCTCTTTGTTTGGCTGGTTAAGCTCTGTGCCAACGGGTGGCTGGACCGTGGAGACCGATCAGGCAGCTCACGTACGTCTACGCTAAAGTTCCTTCATCAGCTTGAGTTTATGCCTCCACCGTTCCGTCAAAACGCCCAGCTAGCCTGTGGTTACTGGAATACGACACGTTCGGTGCTGCGACAGAATGCTCGCAACGCACGCTGCTTCGATATCTCTCGCCTGGGATCGACTGCCAAGCAGCTGGCGGAGAGTTTAGAGAGGCTTTGTGCGCTCGCTCCTAGAGAACTGGAAGTCGACGACACGACGTGCCATTATGACGCAGAGCCAGTGAAGGTGGAGCTTAGCCCCGATCACTCGGCGAACGAGTTGAGGAGAAAATGCATGACTACGGAAGAGGGCAACTTGTAATCGTCCGTAGCTCTCTTAATATGAGACGTTTCACACAAATTGTGGTGCGAATGATTAACTTTAGCTGTACGCTACGCGTCTACAAAATTTGACCGAATCATTTCAGGGGCTCTTTAAGGCATAGTAGTACATTAAAAAGAAAAAGGAAGAAAATTCATAAAATGGATGCAACCCCTCAATCATGCAGGAAATCCAGTAAGGCTCTGGATTGAGAATCATCTTTAATCCACATGCTGAAGTCAGCGCACCTGTCACCGTGGAGGCCAGATCATATGCGCAAGGGCTCCTGGATATGTTGGCTCTGGATTAATTGAGCCTGCCTCCATTGGTTTTTTTCAACACACCCTAAAATCTCGAAACACTCAAGCTCTTGCTTTCCACCTCTACTTGCTGCAGTGGCTTAGTGACCATGGCAGTCTGCTCTTTAACACAAGGTTACGAGTTTAATACCTGAACACCATGCTGTATTTCAATTGCGTCAGAATTCCAAAACCTAAGGTGGTCATAGTTATTCTGCCACCCTCCACTAAGGCATCTGTCATAGCTGATCATGCAGGTTTATGACATGAAACTTCATCATCATCATCATTATTAATTACAGCTGCCATTAACAGTATGCAGCAGTCAGGGCCATGAATAGAATTGTGGCTCTGTGAGGCTCCTTCTATAACTAGCGATGAAGTTAGAAGGGCCTTGCAAGACATGAAACGAGGAAAAGCGGCAGGAGAAGATGGCCTACCAGTCGATTTAATCAAAGATGGTGGAGACATAATGCTTGAAAAATTAGTGGCCCTTTATACGAACTGTCTATCGACTTCAAAGGTCCCAGAGAACTGGAAGAATGCCAACATTATACTAATCTACAAGAAGAGAGACATTAAATTATTGAAAAAATTATAGGCCCATTAGCTTACTTCCAATATTATATAAAATATTCACCAAGATAATCTCCAATACAATAAGGGCAACACTGGACTTCAGTCAACCAAGGGAACAGGCAGGTTACCAGGAAGGGATACTCTACAATGGATCACATCCACGTCATCAATCAGGTAATCAAGAAATCCACAGTGTACAATCAGCGTCTCTACATGACTTTCATAGATTACGAAAAGGCATTTGATTCAGTCGAGATACCAGCAGTCATGGAGGCATTATGAAAGCAAGCAGTACAGGACGCTTATGTAAATATTTTGGAAAGTATCTACAGAGATTCCACAGCTACCTTAATTCTCCAGAAATAGAAAGATACCTATAAAGAAAGGGGTCAGACGAGGACACCCAGTCTCTCCGATGCTATTCATCGCATGCTTGGAGGAGGAGGAGAAAAAATTTTTATTGAGCTCTAGAAAAATTTGATGAATTTGATGCTAAGATGGTGTCTTCCATCTTAGCAATGGCCGTCTGCCCCTAGTCCAGGGCTCCGCTGGATGCCGCTGCCAGCTGGGCCTGTCGGATCAGCCCTAGTTGGACATCCTGACGGTCGCTGGAGAGCATTCCTTCCCATTGCTCCGCACTCGGGTTTGGTATTATTGGTGCCGCATTTGTTTTCTGGCAGGCCCACGTTATATGGTAGAGTGTGGGTGTTTCCTGGCACCACGGGCATTTGTCAGTGTACTGTGTGGGTTGTATTTTACTGAGTGTGTTTAAGTTCGGATATGCGCTCGTCTGCAGCAGCCTCCAAGCTACGGAGTCCTCTCTAGTGAGAGAGCTATGTGGCGGGGGGTACCGCTTCCTGCTGCCCTTATAGTGGTTTAGGATAGCCGAGTATTCTCTGGGGACTGGCTCGGATTCCCCGAGGTCATTGGCAGAGGGTGCTCAGTATGCAGTGTATCCTCGAGCTACCCTGTCGACCTCACGGTTGCCTTCCACGTCCGTGTGACCCGGCGCCCACACTATCGTGTGTCTAATTGGTTGTTCTTTTTCTGGGTCTTGTGTGTTGTGATCTTCAGAGCGGAGTATGCGGAGTGCTCTGTTACCTATTCTGCCTAACATGTAGTTTTGGCATGCTGTTTGGGAGTCGGTTAGTATTGTTAAGGACCGCCTAGTCCGATAGCCCTCCGCTGCCACTAGAGCGACGGCCGCTTCTGCAGCCTCGAGTACTGTGCAGTCCCGTAGAGATGCGCTGACAATTTCTCGCATGTCCGAGTTTATCACCACCGCTACTGCGTTGGAGTTGGTCTGCCTCGCCCTTCTGGTGTATGTGGCTGCGTCCACATATACCGTTGTTGCCTGGGAAGCTAGTGACTTTTGGATGTATTTGGCTCTCGCCTTCCTGCGTTCTTCGTGTAGGTTGGGGTCCATGTTCTTGGGAATGGGAGCCACCTTGATTGTGTTTCGTATTTTGTCCGGGATAGTCGCGGTTCTTTGGGTTTCTTGCATCTGTTCGCTGCCATCCCAGCTTCTGCAGAAGCTCCCTGCCAGAAGGAGTCTGTTGTAGTCTGCGCAGCTGAGCAACCTCCCCCCCCCCCCCCCCCCCCCATGTTGTGCCTCTCTAAGTTCTTTGAAAGTGTTATGAAGTCCTAGTGCCAAGAGCTTCTCCGTAGATGTGCATTGTGGTAGGTGGAGTGCGGTTTTGTATGCCTTGTGTATGATCGCGTCTATCTGCTGAACCTCGCTCCTGATTGGGTTGTAGTACGGGAGACTGTAGATAACCCGGCTGATCACCAGACTCATAACCAGCTTTAGCGTGTCTTCCTCTTGCATGCCTGAGCGTCTGTGGGAGATGCGCGTTATCATGCAAGCGACTTGTAGAGTTGATGTCTTGAGTAGAGCGAAGATGTGTGAGCAGCGTTGATTCGACTGTATCCACATGCCCAAAATTCTTATGAGCGTTTTCTCCGGTATTAGTTTTCCCTCGAGGTAGACGCCAAGCTTGAGCTCGTCGCTAGTCTGGACCATGCGATTCTGTTTCCCTCTCCAGACTCTGAGCAGCTCAGATTTCTCGATGGAGCAGGCTGGACCTCTTGCCCTCACGTAGTTCTCTACGCAGGTCGCAGCCTCTTGTAGTCATTCTTCTTTTTCTTTGAATGATCCCGTGTTGGTCCAAATGGTTATGTCGTTGGCGTACATGGTATGGTGTATGCCCTCGACCTCTTTGAGTTGTTTCGCTAGGCCGACGATCATTGCTATGTTAAATAGCGTTGGTGAAATGACCGATCCCTGGGGAGTTCCTTTGTTGGGGGTATGGAACTTCTCCGAGCGGAGTTCTCCTAGCCCTATCGTAGCTGTTCTGTTGGAGAGGAAAGCTTTGACGTAGCCGAAAACCCTCCTGCCGCAGTTTAGGTCGTCCAGGCCAGCTAGGATGGCTTCGTGGCTCACGTTGTCAAAGGCTCCTTTAATATCCAATGCCATTATCACATTCTCTCCATTCCTGGGAACGTTGCTTAAGACTTCTTCCTTGATCTGTAATAGTACGTCTTGGGTCGTCAGCTTCGCCCTGAATCCGAACATACTGTGGGCGTATAACTCGTGATCCTCTATGTATTGTTGTAGCCTTATCGTGACCACTCTCTCGTACAACTTGCCAAGGCATAATGTGAAGGAGATCGGTCTTAGGTTTTCGATTTGTAGCTTTTTGCCCGGTTTTGGTATCATAACTACCTCTGCATGCTTGGAAGAAGTGTTCAGGCTATTAAACTGGGAAGGCTTAGGAGTAAGGATCAATGGCGAATATCTGATACCTTAGATTTGCAGATGACATTGTGCTGTTCAGCAACACTGGGGACGAGTTACAACAAATGATAGAGGACCTGAATAGAGAGAGTGTAAGAGTGGGGTTGAAGATTAATATGCAGAAGACAAAAATAATGATCAATAGCTGGGCAAGGGAACAAGAGTTCAGGATCACCGGTCAGGCTCTAGAGTCTGTGAAGGAGTATGTTTACCTAGGTCAATTACTCACAGGGGACTCCGATCATGAGAAGGAAATTTACAGAAGAATAAAAATGGATTGGAACACATTCGGCAGACATTGTCAGATCTTGACGGGAAGCTTACCATTATCATTAAAAAGAAAGGTGCACAATCAATGCATTCTACCAGTGCTGACATATGGGGCAGAAACTTGGAGACTGACAAAGAAGCTTGAAAACAAGTTAAGGACCGCGCAACGAGCAATGGAACCAATTAGGTTAGGCATAATGTTAAGAGACAGGAATAGAGCGGTGTGGATCAGAGAGCAAACAAGGATAGCCGATATTCTAATTGACATTAAGAGAAATAAATGGAGCTGGGCAGGTCATGTAATGCATACATTAGATAACCCGTGGACCATTAAGGCTATGGAATGGGTGCCAAGAGAAGGAAAGCGCAGTCGAGGACGGCAGAAGACTAGGTGGGGTGATGAAATTAAGAAATTCGCAGGCGTTAGTGGGAATCGGTTGGCGCAGGACAGGGGTAATTGGAGATCGCAGGGAGAGGCCTTCGTCCTGCAGCGGATATAAAATAGGCTGATGATGATGATGATGCTCTCCAAAAAAGTGCCACAACCAGTGAGCCGCTGTAGAAGCTCTAACGTGTGAAGTTCGTAGTTTCATCACTGATGCTAACACTAAGCAAATTTTACAATTTTCAGTAAATTTAATGGTTCCAGAATTGCAATGGAACTGTTAACATTTTACATGTATAACTATGGACAGTTAAAGGAGCCCTGCAACACCTTTAATGAGAGGTGTGGAATGTGTCTGATATTAAGGGGGTATCTGCCACACCCTTGTGGCCTCCTTGCAGTCATCCTTCAAACACTCAATGCTGTACACCATGCCCACAAGGAACAATGACAACTCCACTTTGTCCATCAACACGCCGAGCTTTTGTATTGGCATGGCCTCAAGGTCACTGGTATGACCCTCTGTCGAGCCAAACCATTACCATTGCAGTGGTATCAACACAGTGGTATCAATGCAGCGGCACCACCACCCCATCAGTGTTGAGATTTCTTTGCTGTTGTTGGAGTAACCAGTAGCCACCATATTTACTTTTTTGTGTGCCCTGCTTCATAAAATAGCTAACAACATGCATTCGGTTGCATCATCCTAGAGTACGTAACATATTTTTAAACCTTGGCTTAGGTTAGCTCGGACACCTTGTACAAGGCTAATAATTGACTCGGATATCGCCCAGCGACTATGCTACTTTACTTACCACAGTCAAAAAGTATTGTAGCGTCCCCTTTAAAGAAGGTAAGGGCCACCTCCCTGACAAGCAATTTCGCAGATAACGATAATTATCCTTAATTACACTAAGCACTCTAGTGCAATACTTGGCTGACAAATCACCCCCTTGAAAGTGAACATATACAGGCACACTGCCACTTTCCCAGCTCACAGCAGATGTGCATATATTAAGCAGCCTTGATTAGGAAAAGTTGGTTTGTGTTTGACATAGGCACTATCAACAGCCCAAAAGACAAACACGAAGGTGCATGTGAGTCACACATTGCGTGTGTCCTGTATATTTCTTCGTATTTGTCTTTTCCACTGTTGAAATTTATTATTTCAAGTCTGTGTATGCTAGTGGGAACAAAGAAAACATGCCTGTAGAACTCGCGACCCAAGGAGCAAGCTATAGAACGTCCCACACTGGTCTTTCCAACACCAGGAGGACCCACAAAGCATAAGATGGGGCCTTTGAGAGAGCTCTTCAATTTCCTCACAGCCAGGTATTCGAGAACACGTTTCTTCAGCTTTTCCATTCCATAGTGATCAGCATCCAAGTCAGACCTGCAAAAGTAAAACAGATGTAGCAAAACATATTAAACATTTGCAGAAGAGTTAATAATGCCGGAAAGCTTCAAGAAAGAGGGTCGATACAATGAAGTGCTACATAAATCTAAAGCACCTGGATTTCGCAAGGTCCACAACTTCTGGAGAACTGTGCGACCAAGGCAAGTCAATGAGCAGCTCCAAATAATTTCTTGTCATGGCATGCTCAGGCATATGTGGTGGCATCTTCTTCAACCTCTGAAAGGCAGGTGTTTCAGTGAAGCATAACTTTATATCTATATAAATAAAGTCTCTCTATTTAAAAAAACAAAAAAGCCCAACAGAATCAATTTTTCTTTCTGCTGTTCACAGAGGGTGATTCCACGAGAGATCAAACATGCCTGTCCGCTTGATATTTTTGTTTTGTCTTGTTTCATACTTGTTTCATTTTTTGTCTTTTTTTTTTGTCTTGTTACTTGTTTCATGAAATTTTTGGTTCCGTACATTTTGAATACTCCTACGGGGCGTAGGGGTATTCAAAATGTACGGAACCAAAGCTTTTATTCCGGAAAAGCGTTCCCAGCAAGCCAAAAAAAACATTTGAAGGTGGCGATGCGAGCATCTTCCTATTGCTTACCACGATATTTCCCGATCTCACGGACGAATTGAATGCAAACAAAAAAAAAATGTGTCTAAACACTTTTCTGTTCATTTTAATATGTTTCAAAGTAAATTACTTCCATGTATTTTTTTATGCTGTCCACAAGAGAAAAAAAAATGTAAAAAAAATCAAACATGGCCCAAATCAGAAAAAGGCTGTAACATTGATGCGTCTTGGCGCATTTTCTATTTCACATGGAAAGTTGAAAAAAGTGTCTAACATAAAACATTCTCTTTGCAACATTTATGCAAAATAATATCTTCCTACATGAAACAAGAGAAAAGAAAAATATAGTTAACAAGTTTTTTTCAAAAAACTCATTTTCAAAAACGAAATAAAAAAACTCCGGTTCCAATTTGTGAAAAAACTTCAGATGGAAGTCCGCTTAGTCAGGCAAAATGTGGGTGCAATAATATGTTTCCTCATTTGCTTTATTCACAAAATATAACTGGCCAATGCGGCCCAAGTTGAGCATGCTGGCTTTAGTGCTGCTAGGACTTGTTCCGGTTTGTTAACATTTACTCTCTTTTAAAGAAATAAAAGGCAACTGTTGCCACAAATGAAGAAAGGTTTGCCTGGCTTTTTTATTGTGGCAAGAACAAATAACGTGCTTTCTCCTTTGTTTTCTGGGACGCAAGAGAGAACAAACTTGACACTACTTGTGGTGCTTGAACAAATTTATTGTGTGTCCTTTGCAGTTAGTATTTAAAAGGGCTTAATCACCGTCAGCTGGCTAGTGGCAGTTCTCAAAACAGACAGCGCATGTTCGCTTGACTGATTGTGGGCAGACATGCCACGACTGAATTCCTGGCACATGGGGCACTGACTTCCACTCCACTGATTTCTGCTGACGATTCTCCTCGATGGCTACAGCAGACGCATGAAGCAGGGCCACATTCTTGAGGTTGCCACTAAGTTGGGAGACCACCTCATGCACCGAATGAATGGAGGCAGTGCTTCCAGATCTCAGGTTGTGCAGGGAAGCTTGATGCTTAAGCAGCCCACCCACACAGTCACAAGCATTCTTCCCACGCCCGGTAGTGGAAAATATCCACTTCGAGGACGTATACTTGGAGTGGCACAACTTATACAGTTCGTACCTATATTTAAAATGGCTAGCTGCACCATCGCTGACGTATGTTACATGACAGTATATGGGTGCTTTTTCATCTAGCAGTTTGTGCGCTCTACCTAGGGCGTAGCAGGCGTGCATTGCGTCGTGATGCATGTCGTCGCTTCTGGCAGCAAAGCTGTGTGTTGCTTTCCTTGTCGTCGCGACACAGGTGAAAATGCAGATTTGTTTCTTGTACCAATGGCACGATTGTGTTTCATTTGAGAGAAGGTCAGTCCAGTTTTTCACAAAATATGAATGCAGAACAATGCTTCCACGCTGCTCGCACTTCGCTGCCTCATGAATAGCTGTGGCTTGAGTGCGGCATATGTATTCACGAGGAATCCATTTGGTCACTCGTTCGCCCAGCTCTTTCACAAAAAGGATTGGAGAAGACGTCTTCTTGATTAAGTTACAGCTTTCCCAAACAGCAAATGCTACCTCGTCCTCGTCGACCCTTCCCAGATTGGCCAAAATGACGCTTTCACTCCATAAGCAGCGCTCGCATTCACCTAACATACAATCTGTGGCTGGGGAGCCGCAAAGGCACAATGCTTTCATGCCTTCCGATGAAATTTCCATGCCGATTACATTCTCAAGCATGAAGACGCAGAGGTTGGCATTAGCACAATAAACGCAAACGCAAACCTCCTGCTGTGGAGTGAGCAGCACCTATTTTGGATGCAGGCTATAAAACTTTGACAGGGCGATGGCACCTTCAGGGTAAGCTGCTTTGAACATCTGGAACATCTTGTGGATAGAATGTGTCATAAACCGCTTTGAGACGTACTCTCACTGGCCATTCATGATAAATGACACATCTTTCTTGTTCAGGCTCTGCTGAGAGCACACAAGTTCGTCCTTGGTGAAGTAGTCGAGCACAGCTTATACATCCCATGGGCTTAAGCCTGACCTTGTATACGGACATTCCATGCTTCTCACGCCAATTTCAGGCCTTTCTGAGCATGTACGTCGTGACAGCTGGGATTGCCTCTTGAACGCATTCGTTTTTAACTTCTGGTGGCACGATGGTTAAGCTAACGACGGAGGCACTCTCAACAGGACCTTGAAGCTTTGTATGCTTGCTTCAAGCTATTTAACTAGCCAGCACATGCACAACATTCTGTTACAGACGGTTCAGGTGTACTGACGCTTCCATATGCAGTGCTTAATTAAAGTTGACTGTAACTCCGTCGCCACAATGCTTTCAATCTCAGCCTGTTTTCTCTTTCCATAAGATTGTCTGCTGCGTTTATGAATGGAAGATGGTGGTTTCAGTGGTGAAACATCAGAAGAAAAATGGACATACCTGTTCAAGTCGTCAATCGCTTCTTCTTCCTGAAAGAATGCCTCGTCTGCTTCATTGCAGGTGTCACTACATCAAGACAGGATTTCCTTGTGGCACGTAAAGCAGTGCTGGCCAACCTGGTCGATGTCGCAAATATCCTAAGCCTCTGGCAGTAGTTTCCGCAGGGAGGCAGCATCCAAAATGTTTACGCAACGAAAATTTTTTTTACTAGCAATCTTCTTGTGAACACGTAAATAATCGGTACAGAATACTCGGACAGAGCTATTAGCCACATGCACTGCATGTAGTGAACAGCTAGACCCAGTCAAAACGTTTATACTGAATGGCACCGCACTCTGTCTGTCCCTTTTTCTGCACCAATGTCGTGACTGAGCCTGCAGAATGTCTCATGGTTTCATGTTTTATGAACAAGTCCATCTAAAGCTCTTCACTGTGAAAACGTGTGAACCACATTTTTTATCGAAGGACAATGGCCGTCTGGCACCATGAGTGACCTCTGCTGTTCTCGGCGTGGGAAAGCACATCAGCAAGGTGCTGACAAAACATAAATTAGGCAACTTCAGCAGTCTTTGGTTGAGTCATGCCGCACTGCACTTTTTCAGACAGCTGAAATGCAGAGGTGAAGGTTGAGGTAAGACAGGAACTATCTGTGAGTGACGAGGAAAACATGTGATAACGGGAAACGAAATAAACAGCTCGGGAAATGACTCAGGTCGGTTTTTAGAAAAGCACAGTGTGAGTCGCACGCGGTGGTTCCGAAGAATTTAAGCTTCCAGCATCCATTGCACGTGGGGTATGGGGAGCAGGCAGTGAAGTAGTACCTCCACAATGGCATACCTGCTGATTATGGAAGCACCGTCGCTTACGGATTAGCCTGCCTTGGCACTGCTTATAGATGTGCTTACTGTGTGCATCAGGCAGGTTTGTGAATAGAGTTTTAGAATAGGGGCCCCAAACGTTTTGGGGCCCCAAAGGAATAGCGTCGAAGCCACTGCACATGCGCGAGACGCAAACTGTGTTTGGGTTTTGCGTCGGGCACGCTATTTCACTGATTTAGCTGCAGCCCCAAGAGCTGCCCCAAAAGATTTGCGTAAACAAACATGGCGGCACCCATCGAAGCGACAGATCTAACCTAGCACCAAACTGGGCTCGATTCGTGGTAACGCGTGAAGCTCGCAAGCTAGGAGAAGTGACTGCGGTTATCGCTTTCACTCATCTAGCGTGTGTTATGAAATTGATTCATTAGACACCGCTGATTTCGAGTTCAATTGTGGATTTCATTGCTCATAGGCCTAACAGGGCTTAGCTTGGCTGGTGAAGGCACGTAAAGTTGGTTACTTAAAACTAAGTGCAACTAATTGTTTGCTGCTAATGGAAATTTAACCTCTAAATTGTAATTAAACGCTAAAACATGAAAGTCAAAATTACTATTCTTATCATAAAGTGGTATATTTTATTTCATTTTTTCTAATGGCTTTTCTTTGACGCCGTAGTGGCACTGTCAGTGCAAGATGCTATCCGGAAACGCAAAGCCCTATTGTAATATACTTCACTCCAGCGTGCCCCAACGCTAACACCAGCAAAGCTCTTTGGGGCCCCAAACTATTGGGGCCCCTATTCTAAAACTCTCTAATAATGGAGGCGTAAGTGCAATGCCCACAGAGGTTTTAGGCTGCTAACTCAGTACGCATTAGCACTTTAGAGGGCACCAGCCCCCAACCCCCGCATATGCTAGGTGCAAATAAAATCTGAAAATAGATTTCTGTTGAAAACAAACTTCCAGAGCGAAGTTCTGAAGCAGCAAAGAAATTGGAACTAGTTTTGCATACAATGCAAACTGATGGACAACCAGCAAAGATACCGAAGCCAGCTTGCTCAACATGGGCCACTTTGGCCCGTTATATTTTGTGAATAAAGCAAATGACAAAACATATTATCGCACTCACGTTTTGCCCGACATAAGCGGCCTTCAATGGAAAATTGTTTCAACAATTGGAATCGGAGTTACCTTTATCTTTTGAAGATGAGCTTTTTGAAAAACTTGTTTAACTATTTATTTCTTCTCTTCTGTTTCATGTAAGAAGATAATACATTTTTCAAGTTCCTGGGTAAAATAGAAAATGTGCCAAGATGCACCAAAGTTTGAAAAGTTTTCTGATTTGGGCCATGTTTCGAATTTTTAAAAATTTTGTTGTTTGTGGACAGCATAAATAAAACAACGAATGGTAATAATTTACTGTGAAGCGTATTAAAACAAGCAGAAAAGTTTATCGACACAACGTTTTTAGTTTGCATTTAATTCTTCCGTCAAATCGGAAAATGTTGTGGTAAGCAAAAAGAGGATGGTGCGCGCCGCCATCTTCAAATATTTTTTTGGCTTGCTGGAAACACTTTTCGGGAATAAAATTTTCGGTTCCGTGCATTTTGAACATTGCAACATGACACACAAAAAAAACGAGACAGAACAAAACTATCAAGCGGACAGGCATGTTTGATTTCTCATGGAGTCATCCTAGTTACCATAACGTGGAACTTTACTATCAAAGTAAATAATCAAGTACAGAGACATCCTGAAAATGCTTTCAAGATTACCTGTAATTCTTTTGTAGCTACCTTTCTAGCATGATCAGGCATTTCAGCTGCCCTGCAAAACAAAGCAAAAAAGAAAGGGTAAAAACAACACCATGACCAAACACCTAACATAAACATAACTTTCTCATGAGGTGGCAAGAATGTATAGCTTGACTAAAACAACAATTTCAAGTAACCCAACAAGAATATGGACTTCGCTATTTTTATAGGAAATTTAGAAGAATGCTATAAAGACACCTGAGGAAACAAGAGTTGGATTCAAGGAGAAAATACAAAACCTACATTTTAGGTAGGCAACATTAAACAACCAGATTACGTCCTCTATTTGACATTGACGAGTCAGAGAATTCTAGAATGAATACCATAGACTTGGGTGCATTTGAGAAAGTTTAATTCAATAATGTAAACCTTAATTCGGTATACTCATCTACAAGTACGACTCACTCGCTTCACACTAATTTCACAGGTGTGAGATGAACATTAGTGAGTGCTGGTAAATGAGTGTATGAACATGAATGACTGTTGCTAAGTTTAAGAGGAACTGAGTATGTATGTGAGTGAGCATCAGTGAGTGGGAGTAGATGCCAGTAGTATGAGTGGGTGCCAGTGAGTGTGAATGGAAGTGAATTTGAAGCCAAGTGATTGTTAGTGAGCATGAGTGGGTGCAAGTAGGAATGTGAGCAAGTACACAGCCAGCAAAAAATACTGGTAAGCAAGTATGAGTACCCACTTAGTCTGACAACCTATGATGTAAACATATGATCTAATGATGCCTGCTAAAGGTCCTCATGATTTTAATAATTAGCTACACCTTTGCAAAATCTGCACCAAAGGCTTCCTGGACAAAAACACATCTGCTCAAAATGCAGTGTAGCAGTTGCAGCCTGTTTTCACAAATTATTTTTAAGCTTGATGTTGAAAAGACTGTTACCCCAGCATGCCAAATAAATCACCTAATTTTGATTAACTATGATGAAATTATACGGACTCCATGCACTGCGGGAATCGATGTAAGCGAAGCTTTCTGTGCTGTTTGCTTTAATTGACGATAATTAGCGGTGACGTTGACGGCTAAAGCTTAATTTCTTCAACGTTAAGGCTAGCACGAGAGCGGTGAGTTGATGTTAAACGTTATCTTGCGAGCACCACTGCTGTTTGTCTGCGTAGTACACAGAACACACACAGAGAGTTGTTTGCTTGAGGCTTTGTGGTGCGCGTTACTTCATAACCTCTGAGAGTGTTGAGCATTGTCATTGCCTCGCATGGAACATTGAATCGTGGCAGATGTATTAAGCGCTAATTGAATTATGAGGTTGTACATGCCAAAACCACAGTTGGATTACGAGATACACCGTAAGGGCAGACTCCGGATTAATGTTGACACCGTGGTACTTTTTAATGTGTCCATAAATGTATGTGCATAAGCATTTTTATTTCGCCCTCGTCAAAATACGGTTGCTGCGGTCGGGATCTAATCCACAAACTCGAGCAATGCCATAACCGCAAAGATACCGTGGCAAGCACAGCCATGTTGATTTGACGTGCGACCGTACAGTGCGCTTTAATTAATGTGGCTCTGCTTCTGCGCACCCTGCATAAGTTGTCCACTTCACATTTCTGCATGGTGTTTATATTTCAGAAATAGCCGAAACGTATCCTACCATACCTTGAATTTAAGTGTATCCAGTTTTCCCACAACTGTTGTCCTGTCTACAATAGTAGCATTTCTGTTCCTTCTCACATCAGCTTTTCTCTATCCCCCTCTACCCCTTCTATGAGAACTGCAAGCGAACAGTGGCAAGGCTGTTATTCACTCATTTTGCGACTGCGTCAGTTCTAGCCATTCTCTGCCCCCTCTACCATTCTATCTAGCTTCGCACTGGACTTGCACATTGGTAAAACAGTAAGCGCTGCAGTTTCTGCAGTGCTCTTGCCGGGGGGGCCACGGATAATTTTAGTTGCCAAGACGCTACTGTGGTGACACCCAGGGCACTCCAGAGGGCATTATGCACATGCGACACATGGAAAGGTCCAAAAGAGTTTCTTGTGTTGCCTTCCTTCTTCTGTCACGCTCCTGTCATAGACATGCCCTGAATCACCACCTGACGTGGTGTGCCAGACAGCAGAAGCAGCAGCAGTGAGTAGTCGAAGGAAGAGGCAAAGAAAGCTCTGCTTTAAAAAACATGACAAATGAAAGAGGTACTAACTTTATTTTTTTCTCCAACAAACCAACCTCATCTCCTTCCTCAAAATCATCATCATCAATATCCAGCTGTTGTCTTGGCCGATGTGGTGATCCGACCTTTTCAATGTGAAACGAGCGTGATGTGCTGCCATCTTTCTTCGCTTGATGCAAGAATTGAAGGCTCTAAAAATAAAAAGGTGTCAACATGCATACTGCAACAGGAATTCTAAAGAACAATACTACTAGGAATCAAACCTTCAATATTTGCACTATCACATTTATGGGAGTTGTACACTCAATGAACTGGAATATTATCATAGTCGAATGCCTCTACAACAACATTACCTGTATAACGAAGGGCTCCATATGTCCCAGCCAAACTGCTATATCTCTCATATGTATTGTTAAAGCGTATACAGTAAATACCACCACAATGACTTTGTTGTACAATAAAGAAATTTAGACATCTCCAACAGCTGATTTGTTGCTTTAAAATGAACGCCCATGGCAGCGCTTTCAGTTCTCTCTGCAGCCACCACTAAGCTGCAGCGCTCAAAGGAAGCAATGGTCAACATTATAGCATAGACTACATGGGATGATCTAGACCCGAACTTCATAGTAGCTATGATAGGGAAAAGAAAAGAAGGAAGTCCAGTTAGTCAAACAGACAAACACTTTGACAACCTCCCCTAGCGTGGCCTGCTGACAAAAACAAAACAGAAAAAGAAAAGACTAGGCACAACAATCTTTGCACACTAGTACTATTACCAGAGGGTGGTGCTTAGATCACTACAGCAATTCTGACGACAAGAGAGGAGATAGTGGCATTCGACGCTCCGTAGCTCTACCCTCTGTCACTCCTCGATTTCGTCACGGAGTGATAAGGTCGAGGTGCAGTCACATATTTTAATGGACAAAATGTGCACAAGAAAGTAAGTTACTTCTTTCACAAAGTATCTCTCGAATTCAAGCTAAATAAAGGTTTTCTTTTGCTGAACAAAAATAGTCTCCTCTATTGCAAGCAGTATAGTCTGTTATCCTTACAATGGAGTGACCTGTATAATGAAGGTTCTTCGAATTCCCGAACATTTGGTTATACAGGCATTTGACTGTATTGCTTATGCTACCGGAAACTTCTTACTGTACTATGACTACCATGCATTACCCCTACCAAAACTGAAGTACAAAGGGGGTGCTTGCAATAGGGCTTTACAGCAATGCGGACATGTATAGTAACCGTTGAAACAGCAACACAAGGTGCTCTGACGTAGGCAATTTATATCAACCTTCAACACACAGATCTCAAGCCTCATGTCAACAACAACCACTTTCAGTTTCACCAAACTCGCGCAGACGAGTTATATAATGCTATGATAGTATGTGTACAAACAACATGCCTAGCAGACCATTTGCTACATTGAAGATCAAATACCTTAGGTGGCTTCCAAGAACAACCAAACATGTCGCAGCTCACAACTTATCAACAAACTAACATTTCTCAACACTTATATTGACACAGATGCACAGCTTTAATGGTGAAATTTGTCATTTTATGAAGAAGCATAGAGCATGACAACACAAACATGTTGTAATATTTTCTATCAACCTCGATAAAATGACACTACACTGAACAGAGTATTGAAGTTGCTGACCATTTCATGTTTATAGCCCTGGACTGCCATTATATAGTGCTACATATCCGATAAATGCCATAAGCCCTTTGTTACAGAGGTCTAAACTAGTGAAATATAGCAGGCCAATTATCAGTTACCAGAGAGAAAGAAGCAATTATCTGAGATGTTCCCGTGTTATGCTCCTTAACCCAAAAAAATATGTGCTTTGCACTTTTGAAAGCACAAAGCCATTTTTAGTTAACTGTAGTATTTAAAAAATAATAAACATACTGCACACAATAATATGCCATTTTACAATGAAGAGATTTGACAAAAGGTCTAAATTCTGGTTTTCTACACACTACATGGTGCATTCAATCTATTCGAAACCAAAGTCAAAGAATAATTCTGAATATGCTGTTTTGTTCATTTTTTATCATGCATATCATTCACCTCTCGAAGCTGAGTTTCTTGTGCGAGCTTCATAAAAGAATGCCATTAAGACAACTCATTGTATTTACTTCGTATTTTTACAGCATTACAATAGAATGACTGCAGGTGTATTTTATAAAGGTTGCCGGGATATTGTGTACGCTAGATGGGTTTGATTTTTCTATAACCCATACCATGGGTTTTTTCACCTTTATTTTTATATGATAATTTCTGCTCGGCACCAAATAATTTCAATTTTGTTTCCGTTTTGTGCTTTAACTCCTTCAGGTACCAATTAATTCTGTCCAATGAAAATTTAGTTTCACCACATCTCCTGAATCTTTAGAATTTTCTGTTCCTCAGTGAGTTTTGTCAAGGTTACAGAATGTGGACGCTGTGTGAGAACTCGCAACACGGATGTCAGATAGGAGAATATAAAGTGTTTCATGTCTAGCATACTTGGAAAGCACCTATCCAGCCACTTGAAAAGTATGTCCGATGTAAAATATTGTGAAAAGAAGTCAATGAAGTGACCCTGCTACATGACGACATACTGACACCAATAGCAAAGACCCAAACGTCTATCTTTCAACTCATTTTACAAAGACACTTTACACATACAGTTAAACTTCAATATAAAAAAGTTGGTAAAATCGGCAATCTGCTTCGTTATATTGAAATTTCGTTGTATTGAAATTCGACCTTTTATGCAAATAAGAAGTCGCCGATCGATTAGTTTTGACACGGAAAGGGGTCGCAGAATTTCCCGAATTATCGGGCAATTGAAAAAAAGCCTATTTTCATTAGAAAACAATTCATTTTGATAAATTTGAGAGTCTGCGACAAATGATATGGTTTCATGCCACGTCGACGATATCTTCACATAGGCGGTACAAATTAAGCGAAGCCAGCGACGCTTTCACGAGCATTCCACCCCCCACCCCCCCCCCCCCCCTTCGGCTTATAACGACAGCGCTATCATGAAAAGCGCTGGCAGTGGGAAGCCAACGTTTCGCTTCATCTGCCTCTCGCTCCAACAGGTCACTGAAATTCAATATTACGCAACGTTCAATAGTAAAAGCACGGGAAGACGACTTACATGATGCCAAGGCATCTCAGCACGCCCTCTTTGTATACATGGCAGATTACCTCTCTAAAGCACGGTGCGCGCCTGCGTATGTGCTCAGCCTCGCTTACAGCCATCAGAAATCGCAACGTGTTACCGCGAGCTGACTCCCCTCCCCCTTTCCCTTTGCTCGCGTTTGCAAGCAGCAGCTTGTAATTCAATCGTTTGACCATCTGCGTCCGTGGAAGTTTCCAATTATTTTCTCGGCATTCCTTTGCTGCATAAGTGAAATTTCATTATATTTACATGCGTGTTATATGGGCAAGAGGTTATGAAAAGTTAAATGCTGCGTTATATGGAGAATTTCATTATATTGAAGTACGTTATAAAGAGGCTTAACTGTATTAGTCAAAGTGCCAGTACAGGTCCAATCAGAAGTGCCACAAGATGCACATGACACTCTTTAAGCACATATCAGTATTTCCATTAGTGCATTTGTTTTGGATAGTTATCTTTAAATGTGCACAATTGTGCACTTAGTGCCTCAAAGGGTTAATTTATTTGTAATGTGTATAATGTAATGTGTGTTAAGCACATTGCAAAAATAATTTTCCGTCGTTCTAAACAAATGAATTGGTCGCATGTAGAAACACCTGAGTGCAGTGCTTTAGTTACATTTTGTGATGTGTTGGTGATTCCGCAAACCTTGCGATACCAGGAAACATGAAAGTGGCGTGAAGATTAGTTAGCAGTAGAAAAAAATTAAAATAATCTTTACCATTCGTATCATATTGCGGGATACACCAACCTTAGCCATATAATTGCACGACTGTTGCTTAGTCGTTATGCGACCAGCCTTATCTGTGCCTGTGGTTCTGTGCATGTGGTTCTGATGCCACTACAAAAAAAAATCAATTTGCATCTCAAGTGAACTATGTCACTTTAGTACTTGGATTTTCTGTTACAAAAGAAAAATGAAAATAGATCACATGCAACATGGCAGTCGCTAGACGTAGGACGTCGTAACACTGTCATGCCGGCGGATAATACTACGCGCCTTTTAGAAAGTGTAAAGTTGCTAGCTTAACGCAAAGTAGTGGCCATTATTTTCTTAAATGAAGAACATAATATGAGGGATGTTCCAAAAGGAAGTTTTGACATTTTTACAGCGAAGCTATACATGACTAGGCTCTGGAAAAAATTGCGTGCGTCTATCGAGCCGTGCAGCTCGAGAGTTTCTCCCCATACGTGGGCCGATCCCCAAGATAGTGCAACACCAGGCAGACCCATGGCAGAGGTGAAGCAGGCTTTAAGCACTCTGCCAACTTGCAAAAATAAGCTTAATATCTTAGATCCAAATACAACCTGTATCAGATATTAAGCTCATAAGAACAGATACTACACTTTGACCCGCATCGGCCAGGTCTACATTCGCACTGCCCTCTCTTTGTCAGTGTTCCAAGCGCTTGCATATCTCCTTTCCTTTCCCTCAGCTCTCCCGTGGTGGGGATCCCATAAGCGTGCTTCCTACTAGGAGCACGAGGCGGAAATAAATGTAAACCATTCCCGTGGCCCCGATCCTGCAAACTTGGAACGTTTCACCGGAGCAATGGCCAGGTTTCAGAGGGAGTTTGTGGGGAACCAATATGGTGTGGCCTGTGTTGTGTGTGACCGCTTGTGATTTTCGAGCGACCTCACAACCATTACTGCACTGTGGGATGTCAACCAACGCATGATCGCCTTGGCTACGGTGAAGCAGTGTGTGCCTTCATAGTGTGGTGTGGTGCGTGTCTGTTCTATGTGCCAGGATTCGTTAGTAAAAGGTGGTGTGCCGCATTTTTCAACAATATGTATAACCCCGGTGCCCCCTCATTTTCCGAGGCTTAACATCGTGGAGGAGCGACTAGTCGCGCCTCGCCTCCCATTTATGTACATACGGTATTTCACGCATGGCAATGGACAGTTCGCCATTAAGGGACCCACAGACACAGCATCTTCGCTGGTCATCCACCTTCACAGAGTGGTATGACACCGAATATTTTTAAAGAGAAGATGGTAAACCAGGTGAAACATACAATTGCCATAAGAATCTACGCCCATTGCTGGGGAGTGTCAGCGGAGGAGGAATGACACATGCGCAGATCGCCGAAGAAGAGAGAATAGCAGCAGACCAGCGTGCCCGAGGTTAGTCAAGTACAAATCACAATAGCAGACAGACATGTGCCAACGATGTAGCCACCAATGGAAGTGCGTGCTGTTATCCGGTATGAATGGGCACCTGTTCCCTGTGTTGAAAGCCGCACTCTCGGGACGTCACTTCCAAAACAATGCTGCGGTGGAGCAGGCTGTGCGACGATTCCTTGCATCGCAGGGCATCAAGTTTTACCAGAGTGGTTTCTTCAAACTGATTGCACACTACAACATGTCTCAATGTCGGTTACGACTATGTGAAAAAATAGTGCAATGTGTATAGTTTATGATGCCATGGTGTTTCTCTTTCTTGGAAATAAATTTTTGGGGTGAAAATAAATGAAGAAACTTACTTTTGGAATGTACCTCGTATTTCGGCCCTTAAAACAATTTGAACTTTTTCAAACTGTGAATGTGCATGCAAATACAGCTTTCTGTTGTGTGTTTTTTTACTATTACTGTGATAAAAATAACGGTGTTTTAAGCAACATTGCGGTGATGCTAATGCACTGACACTTGGTGACATAGATTGGTTACTGTACTTAGTAACTATTAATAGGTCTTCTTTTCTTTAACCAGTGCAACATTAGCAAATGCTGCCTTAGCTGAGCTGTGTAACACCAATGCCCAGAAAGCAATAGTAAGTCATGGAACATAGATTGCGTGCCTCACTGCCAGTCCTTTGTTGAATGACAGTTTGCACCTCTTTCATGTAAAATAGGAATATTCTGTATGTTTTATCAAAAACTGTGGTACTTAAGGGTAATATATTATCAGTTCCCCACAGTCAGAGCATTTTATTAGCGTACAATTGGCTGAACTTTACTGCAGCAAAGCACCGTGGTGCACATTTCAAAATGTGACACCAACTGCCTATCCAAGCTAATGCAGCGACAGTGCTACCAAATATAGTTCGATCTTGTGGCCAACAGAGAATGATGTTACAAGCAAATTGAATTTCATGAAAATGAATGAAGATAGCTTACGAATATCTCCGATAAATAGAGATAATTTCTGTACAGCTTTAACATCAACTGAGTAAGAAACTGGAAGAAAACTAGAAAGATAAAGACCGTGTACCCCTCTATCAAGCAGGATAAGCTCTTCAAATAACAACTGGATAATCCTCAATTTGAATTAGAGGAGATCTTTATCTCTGAATAAGTCACACTGCCATAGAAACCTTACTTATTTAAGTCAATGAAGCAAAGCATGTAACAGTAATCTAATATAAGAAATTGACTGACATCACAGGAAAGATTACCTATTATGTTCACTGAAGGATAAATATATTAGTCCTATATGTTTGCATTCATCATCAGATACAGTGTCATCTGGCATGAAATAAACTATTAGCATGATGTGCATCTCAGTTAGGCAATACCAAAGCACTTTTTGTTGCCTTGCGTTAGTCGTATCACACATACCCAAAGAGGAAGAACACCTTCCTAACGAAGAGCAATTGCCACTGAGGTAAACATTTCGCAATCAATAAGCCAAGTAAGCCTGGGTGAAGTCTGTTTTAACCCTCTGCTTTAAAGGTACGAAATGCTGAGTCAGTTGGTATTCCACACCGACGAAGAATAGCGCAACACACAAGGAACAGAAAAGAAGGACAACACGAGCATAGAATGCACTCGTGTTATCCTTATTTTTCAACCGCTGTAGTTATATCACGCTATTCTTCGCCTCCACCTTAAGAGGAAGCTTTAGCTTGGGTCATCATCAACATCATCCTCATCCTAACTACGCCCACTGCAGGGCAAAGGCCTCTCCCATACTTCTCCAACTACCCCGGTCATGAGCTAATTGTGGCCATGTTGTCCCTGTAAACTTCTTAATATCATCCGCCCACTTAACTTTCTGCCGCCCGCTGCTACACTTCCCTTCTCTTGGAATCCAGTCTGTAATCCTTAATGGCCATCGGTTATCTTCCCTCCTCATTACATGTCCTGCCCATGCTCATTTCTTTTTCTTGATTTTAACTAAGATGTCATTAACTCGTTTTTGTTCCCTCACCCAATCGGCTCTCCTCTTATCCCCTCCTTAACGTTACACCCATCATTCTTCTTTCCATAGCTCGTTGTGTCGTCCTCAATTTAGGTAGAACCCTTTTCGTAAGCCTCCAGGTTTCTGCCTCGTACGTGAGTACTGGTAAGACACAGCTGTTATACACTTTTCTCTTGAGGGATAATGGCAACCTGCTGTTCATGATCTGAGAATGCCTGCCAAACGCACCCCAGCCCATTCTTATTCTTCTGATTATTTCAGTCTCGTGATCCGGATCCGCGGTCACCATCTGCCCTAAGTAGACGTATTTCCTTACCACTTCCAGTGCCTCGCTGCCTATCATAAACTGCTGTTCTCTTCCTAGACTTAAACATTACTTTAGATTTCTGCGGATTAATTTTTGGACCCACCCTTCTGCTTTGCCTGTCCAGGTCACTGAGCATGCATTGCAATCCGTCCCCTGAGTTACTAAGCAAGGCAATATCATCAGTGAATCGCAAGTTACTAAGGTAGTCTCCATTAACTCTTATCCCCAATTCTTCCCAATCCAGATCTCTGAATACCTCCTGTAAACACGCTGTGAATAGCATTGAAGAGATTGTATCTCCGTGCCTGACGCCCTTCTTTATTGCGATATTGTTGCTTTCTTTATGGAGGACAATGGTGGCTGTGGAGCCGCTATAGATATCTTTCAGTATTTTTTCTGGTACTCCAATCTAAATACATGTAAAAGGAGAATTCGTTTTTCTCGGCAACCACAGCACCAAATTGGACGAGGTTTGTTGCATTTAAAAGCAAAACCTAAAATCTAGTGACTGTTGGTTTCCAATTTCTTATTTAGATCGTCAATTTTTTAATTAAAAATTTGCAAAAATAAAAAATTTTCAGGAAACTAAACTATCAAGTTTACAACTCTCTAACTCAGCAAGGAAAAATGATATCACAATTCTGTGAATTGCATCTGATAATACATCTAAAGTGGACAAAATTGATATGTGACAGGTGAATCTGAAAAAATTCAGTAATATGACAATGCAGCTTTTGCAGAACCCTCATGCACAACATAACAAATTCACGTAATATATAAATTGACACACTGAATTTGTCCGCTTTGCATTATCTAATGGATGCCGTTTACAGAACCGCGATATCTGTTCTTGATGCAGAGCTATGAATTTATAAACCTTGCACGTCTATTTTTTTCGAACTATCGAATTTTTGAAAATCCTTCTCACAAAATTCAGGCCCTAAATCGAAATTCCGCTTCCAACAGACACTAGAATTTAGCTTTCTCTCTCAAATGCAACAAATTTCATTAAAATCAGTTCAGGGGTTACACCAGAAAAGCATTTTTGCGTTTTACATGTACTTGAATAGGCCGCGTCGGAGTTGGGCCCGAGCTGAAGCTTCCTCTTAAGCCTTTCTTGTTTCAAAAGTTCAACAAGAAATCATGTTCTTCAAGAGCTACTTCTAGTTTTTCTTCCCTGAAGGCACGGCATGCTTTACAAAAAGTAGTGTAGGAAACTTTTGAATGAATAAAGCAGATTTCATGAAATTTCTACAATGCTGCTATGGTGTGAAGAGAATTAAGTGTGCAGTAAAACCCCATAACACCATAGTTGGTCGGAGCTCGGAAAAAGTATGTAGGTACTAAATGGTAGTACTGCCTAACCGAAATAGCGTGAGATCACCCACTTACTTGTCAAAAACAGAACTACGAGAGAGTGCAATGAAAGGGCAGAAAACATGCAGTATTTGTTCACTTCGCACGACAAAAGTATGCTATTTTTGCTTGATGCCGCGGTGGGCTAGCAGCGACAACAGCCACCTCAAACTCGCTCAATCTATGAACCAGCTCTTCTGCCAGCACCCTCTTCTTGGCAAACGCCCGCATGAGGCTGACGTAACGCGCTGCATCTGCCACTGTCGGGCCTGAATCGCTCGTGCTGTCGCTTTCCGTGTCGTCGTCATCACTGTCATTAGGCGACACTTCGGCACTAACAGAAGCAACGATGGTGAAAAGTCGAACCTCGAAAAGTCGAACCTCATAGCCGACGTATTTTCACGGTCATAGAAGCATTGCCGACCAACTTCTTCGCATTCCAAATGCCACACATCGTGGTCAACGGCAGACCCCTCTCGCATGCTAGCACTGGCTTCTTCATGCCACATTCAACAGCACGAAAGATGTCCAATTTTTCTTTTATGCTGAACACCCGGCTTTTGCCCTAGCTTGCACGACACCACAACACGGGCCACAACGCTCCCGACTATGGCATGGCGCCGAAATGATGCTGATGTTGCTGTGGCTTCACCCTTCCAAGCGTCCCTCTGAATTTGCGCTTGGAGGCTGTTTCGACCTCTGAGGCTCGTTGCTCTACTAGGCCAACGTACCACCGTGATTTCACCCCTAAAAGTGGGAACACTTTGTGTTAAGCAATACATATGCAATAATCTGGTACGGTTTACACGGATACAAAATGCATTATGTTCAATGGCCGCTGAGTCAGGGAATTAACTTTACCACTTTTAAAATGAAACTACTGTTTAAGCGGGCACGGTTTAATGAGGTTTTACTGTACCAGAAATGAAAAAAATTCAGTAGCCAACTCCAACTGCTAACTTCAACCAGGCAATTTCAACCTGCAGAAGACAGCTAAGGAACAGGCAGAGGCGACCAGCAATCTTTCCCTGGCAGTCTCGATGATCTTGACCAGGCTAGACAAAATGGAGGCCCATATGGCCGACATTAATGTCAGGATAACAGAACTTTACCACCCCATCGCCTCCAATCAAAAACACTCCTGTGATCAATTCGGCAGGGAATCTACAAAATTTATAAGCAGCTGGGAATTCCAGGCCTACTAACATTGTTTTAAGAGAGCCCTCCTTCCTTCCGCCACCTTCCTAGGTAACCACACCGTAAGATGGGAAATCGTGAGAAAAGAGAGATTATCTTATGGCAGTAGAATTGCAGGAGCTACGAAGCCAAAAAGGCAGTCCTGCAACAATACCTTAGAAACAAGACTAAAGCAGATGTTACGATTCCTCAGGAAACTCATGGATTAGTGAAACAGTTGGGATATCAAGCTATCGGGCCCCTGAACAGAAATAATAGAACATTAACTACATTCGTGAGGAAAGGGTTGGTGGTGATTCATCCCGACACCCAAGTCTTGGATATTGAGTACGTGCTTATAGAGCTCCTCCCCAGACGAAGGAAATCCTCAAGTATATTTATTCTAAACTTATGTAGTAATCCAACTCTCAAAAGGCAGCGCTTCATAACTCTTTAGAAAAGCTGTAGTGATGGCAGGTACTAGTCCTCTAATCATAGGGGGAGACTTCAATGTGCCGCACGATACCTGGAGGCATGGTTATTTCAGAGTGAAGGGAAAAATGCTATGGTAAGACATTCAAGATACAGAGTTAACGCTCATAAATGAGCCCGACTCCCTTACACGCATAGGGACCGGGCTCAACAGAGACACCACATTGGATCTTACAATCGTAAACAAGATCACAAAGGTCAAATAGAGAAACACCTTCGAAGACCTTGGCAGCGATCATAGAATTATAGAAATCAAGATCGAAGAAGCCGCAGATGCCGAACATCCGTTAAATGGGTTGACTGGAAGATCCGTTAATAGACTGGGAAATCCGAACATCCGTTAAATAGATTGACTGAGACAAGTTTCGCAAAATAAGAGATGATAGGAAGCAAGAGCCGATCGCAAATAGCACAATGGGCTAGAGACCTCATCAAAGACGTAAGTGTAGTCACTCACACTATCACGTCGGACCAACTGGTAGAGAAGATTGACAGTCATCTCGCACATATGTGGGAGGCGCAACAATCCTTACTACATAGATGGCATTATCAAAAGTACAATAGGAGTCTAGGTAAGCAAATAGCTGAGTTAAACAAAAAGATTGAAGAGCATAGCAAGCAGTTATGCAAGCGACAATGGGATGAGTTCTGCAATGCTATAGATAGACTAATTTTTGCTGGCCAGATGTGGTGTATACTCAAACACCTGCTAGATCGAGACAATCCCAGGATAGCTCAAAAACATAATTTGCGAAAGCTTATGCATGGGCACAAAGGCAAGGAAGATGAACTCATCCCCAAGGCAAGCGCTACATACCTTCTCCCCCAACCCAATCGTCGAGCATGGGTGGTATGAGGGAAAGCCTAACGAGACCTCGGATGAGGACTTCACTACACAAGAGATTAGAGCAGTGCTGCAAAAACTCAATACAAAATCTGCCCGGGGGCCAAACGGGATTAATAACAAGATGCTAAGAAACCTGGATGATCAGGCAATAGAGAATATTATGAAATACATAAACAAATGCTGGGCCAAGGGCTCTATACCACAACAGTGGAAGGAAGCCCAGGTTATACTTATTCCTAAACCTGGCAAACCAATTAATATCACAAATCTACAGCCGATATCTCTCATCCCTTGCACAGGAAAGCTTATGGAGCATGCATCCCTTATCAGAACAAACAATTACCAGGAGGAAAACAAAACATATCCAAACAATATGTTGGGCTTTCGGGCTGGACTCTCTACTCAGGACGTTACGCAGCAAATCAAGCAAGTACTAGACAGTAAAGTGAGGTCCACGAGAGCTATATTAGGGTTGGATCTCAAGAAAGCATTTGACAAAACAGTACATTTGGCCATACTCAGTCGGGTCAGCAACCTAAACCTAGGAGAAAGGGCATACAATTACATTCAAGACTTTCTAACAAATAGGAAGGCTACCCTCACCATGGGTGAACTCCAGTCTGAGGTGAGGGACATGGGCAGTTCAGGTACGCCTCAGCCACGGAGGAAGACATTTAGGAGGTGAAACTCCTGTCAGCACGAGCGAGCGCGGGTGACCAGATAAGGTCACAATTGTATGCGCCGAAGGGGCCGTATGCAGTGGCGGTGCCATGCGACGCGTCGTAGAAGCCGCAGCGAAAAAAAAAAAATGCAGCGCCCGAGCAGGCGGCTCCGGCGCGCTCTCCGGCCACTACCTCCGTGCCCTCAATAGAAGTAGTCAGGCACGCGACCGAACGGGAGCAACACACTCGACTGGTTGCCCTGGCAACCGAAATGGCGGTAATTTCTTTCGAGGCCGCCAGCATGATAATGGCTCCACGGGCTTGTGACCTTTTCTGGTCGCCGCAAACAGCGGAGTTTCCACTCCTAATTGTTTCTTACTCCGTGGCCTCAGCACTCTGTGATATCGATCATGCTCTTTAACCTCATTATGATAGGATTGTCAGAAAAGCTTGAGGACATCGAAGAAATCAATCACTCCTTATATGCGGATGATATTACAATATAGAT
The DNA here is from genome assembly GCF_023375885.2 of Dermacentor andersoni. Classification (NCBI taxonomy): domain Eukaryota; kingdom Metazoa; phylum Arthropoda; class Arachnida; order Ixodida; family Ixodidae; genus Dermacentor; species Dermacentor andersoni. Next base: position 110,154,697 of record NC_092814.1, read on the forward strand.
CTCTCAAGGCAGTGATGGAGAGATAGAACAGAAATTACAGGAAGCGGTAGATAAAGTGAAGGAGTACCTCACAGGCACGGGGCTTGAATGCTCCCCAGAGAAATCAGAGCTTCTTTACAGACCCAACCTCACGGGCAGGCCGCCCAAGGTATACATCGAGGAGAGAGAGTATGAGGAGATACAGAGTCATACAAAGAATGGTAGCGCCATCCCCATCATTAAACAAATTAGGGTCCTGGGACTCAACATTGAGTTGAAGGGAACTAATGGCAAAACTTTTAGAAAGCTCGTTACCGAAGTCACTAATGCCATTAGGTTGACCAGGAGAATCCCGAACAAGTATTAGGGAATGAAGGAGGCTAGCATTGTTAGACTCATTCACTCTTTTGCTATAAGCCAAATCCTTTACTTAGCTGCATACCTTAACTGGTACAAGACAGAAAAGGACAAAATCAACACACTCATAAGGAAAGCTTTCAAGCAGGCAATAGGCTTGCCCGAAAGCACCAATACTGAGAGATTAATGCAGCTGGGCATGCACAACACCTTAGCAGAATTGACTGAAGCTCAGTAGATAGCTCAGTTGGAAAGACTAGCCAGCACCCAGACTGGCAGAAGTATACTGTGATGTGTGGTGCGCGACGTGGTGCGGTGATCGGGACGGTCGAGAGCAGACGACGCTGAGTGCACGCGCGCCGAGGTGGAAGAAGGAAAACAACGACGACGAAGAGCGTCCGGCACGAGAACGCGCGGCGCAGGAAAGACAACAAAAAGAAAAAAGCAACCAATTAGAAAAGACCACGGGGCGTCGGGCAGCCAATCCGAGAATGCCAAATCGGCCAGACCACAAGAAAAAGCGTGGTGCGCTGGCAGAACAGGGGGACACGTAAGAGGACACGCAGGGAGACGCCGGGGAGACGCCAGGAGAGTCCCAGGAAACGACGGCAGGAGGAGGTCAACCACCGGAGCGGGCGTTGAAGACGGGCCGTCGGGTGGTTCCGGACCCGAGCCCACCAGGACTTCACCCGCCCGGGGCCTCCTGCCAACCTGTTCCTGTGCGTCGCCCGTCTACCTGAGCGTGCCGTCAGCTCCTCAAGGCCGGTGAGCTTTTGCGCCAGTGGGCAGGACGAGAACAGTCGGGCTTCGGGCCCGAGTTCTACGCCAGCTGCCCGGCCAGAACACCACCCCCGTCTGCCGTGCCGCCTGCTGCCCGAGGCCGGCGTTCGAGCTTCCGTGCCCGTGGTGGAGACAGGAGCAGTCTGGCTACGGGCCCGAGCTCTATGCCCGGCCAGAACGCCGCCGCCGTCCACTCCTGCCACCAAGCCGCCCACTTTACCTCGCCTCGCCAGAGCTGGCGCGCTCCCGGCGCCCGGTCGGTCAGCTTACGCCGCGACCTTTGGTGAGACCGGCGCCACTCCTTCTGCCAGCTTCTCACCGCGTTGCCGCGTCGAGACTGCGACGCATCCCCGCCCTCGTGGCAAGCCCGGACTCGCACCCTCGTTAAAGCCCTATGTGTGTTCCTTACCGCAATGTCCGCTTGAGTGTTTGTTTTATGCATGCTTTCTATTTCTTTCTAATTGCTTTATGCCTTTTTTAGTTTGATTAAAAGTCTTTGTGTGTGTGTGTTCAAACCAACGGCTTTGCCATCAATTGGGTTCTCGGAGGCTCCGCCTAAGAGAACCGTTAAACCATTGAGTACACGAACCTTTGCCCCCATAAGTGGGTCGTCACAAATTGGCGTCCGCGCGACAGGACAAAGCCGTTCGTTTGGATCTTTTTTCTAAAGGCTAGGAACTATGGCTGCTAACACACGAGATCTGTTAGCCCTAGCCGAACGCATGGGGCTAGAAGGTGCGGAGTTGAGGGCATGGTTCAACGAACAGGAAGAGCATGCGCGAGAAGAGCGGGCAGCGGAGCGAGAAGAGCGGGCAGCGGCGCGAGAAGAGCGAGTAGCGGAGCGCGAGGCCAAGAAGGAGGAGCTTGCGCTTGAGGAGAAAAATTTACGACTACGGCTAAAAGTCGCAGAGGCGGAAGGCGCATATCTGGGCAAGAAACAGCCAGAAATTAGTTTGTCTGACTTAGCCACCGTCGCCCAGCGATTGGGTTTGCATGGGGCAGACTTGCACAGGTGGGTGCAAGAGAGATGGCTGTTAATATGCGAGAAAGCTCAGAGGGAGTGCAACAGGCGAGTGGCAGAACAGGCAGCTGAGAGGGAACGCCTGGAGGAAGAGCTTCGCAGGGTGCGCGTTCGCATCAAGGCACTCGTGGATGCTTGCTCCGAGGGGACAAGATCCGCTGTTGAGGATGCAGCACAGCAGTGCAGCGGCGACCCTAGGGTTCCCTCCGACATGGCCTCAGGCCTTGGCGAGAGAAAAGTGTCTCAAGGAGAGACAGTGTCTCAAGGAGAGACACCTTGTAATGATGCCATTGTGGGCATAGATATTGATGTTTGCTTACGAAGCTGGGAGCAAATGGCTTCCGTATCTCAACCGGTGCTGCGCGAGCCCAGCGCAGGCGATGACTGGTTCGTGCAGGGTTCAGGGCTGCCGTGCATGGGCCTGGTTGATAAAGTTAGAGCAGAGCAACCCCTACAGGCTAAAGATAGCACGTTGGAGGGTTCGCAACATGATCAGGATGAACCTGAAATATCAGGGCTCCTGTGGAACCGTGTTTGGTTTCCCCAAAAAGTATTCAGGGGTCGTTACTGCGTCCCCCGACACAAACTGTTTGTGACACTATGGGCACTTGGAAGGGCTCAGGCTTCCGTACCCAATCAACACGTGGCTTTGAGGATTCAGTACATCCTTTGCCTTCTCATGCACTCGTGTGTGGTTCGACCGCTGGCACTGATGCGGCAACCACACATTACATTGTTGTCTACCTTAGAGCGCCGACAGTGACTTGGTCGGCAGCATGCAGAGATATTATTGCCTGGAGCAATATTATCGCGGACTGGCCAGGGTTCTCTGACCGAGAAGATAGATATCTGGTCCGCCCCATGTGGGAAAGGGTCACCTGAAGGAGTCGATACCTCGCTTATGGCTTTTCTCGGACTTGTGACCCCGGACATGGTGACCGTGGACTTTATTGGTTTTTTTCTTCAATAGGGTATTATGATAGCCTTTGACGCTACCATTTATTTTTCACTTGTTGTGCATTCTTTGAATTGTGTTTTCCTGAAATGTCTTTTATCTGTGTGCTCAGTGAACTGTGCATTGGAACCCTACAGTGCGTTCTTGTGAACGGACCATGACTGTAGTGTTCCGAATATGCATGAACTATGTCGCGCACTGAGCGGCAGTTTTTCCTCAGAAAAACTTGTTAAAAAAGGGGCTTATGTGATGTGTGGTGCGCGACGTGGTGCGGTGACCGGGACGGTCGAGAGCAGACGACGCTGAGTGCACGCGCGCCGAGGTGGAAGAAGGAAAACAACGACGACGAAGAGCGTCCGGCACGAGAACGCGCGGCGCAGGAAAGACAACAAAAAGAAAAAAGCAACCAATTAGAAAAGACCACGGGGCGTCGGGCAGCCAATCCGAGAATGCCAAATCGGCCAGACCACAAGAAAAAGCGTGGTGCGCTGGCAGAACAGGGGGACACGCAAGAGGACACGCAGGGAGACGCCGGGGAGACGCCAGGAGAGTCCCAGGAAACGACGGCAGGAGGAGGTCAACCACCGGAGCGGGCGTTGAAGACGGGCCGTCGGGTGGTTCCGGACCCGAGCCCACCAGGACTTCACCCGCCCGGGGCCTCCTGCCAACCTGTTCCTGTGCGTCGCCCGTCTACCTGAGCGTGCCGTCAGCTCCTCAAGGCCGGTGAGCTTTTGCGCCAGTGGGCAGGACGAGAACAGTCGGGCTTTGGGCCCGAGTTCTACGCCAGCTGCCCGGCCAGAACGCCACCCCCGTCTGCCGTGCCGCCTGCTGCCCGAGGCCGGCGTTCGAGCTTCCATGCCCGTGGTGGAGACAGGAGCAGTCGGGCTACGGGCCCGAGCTCTCTGCCCGGCCAGAACGCCGCCGCCGTCCACTCCTGCCACCAAGCCGCCCACTTTACCTCGCCTCGCCAGAGCTGGCGCGCTCCCGGCGCCCGGTCGGTCAGCTTACGCCGCGACCTTTGGTGAGACCGGCGCCACTCCTTCTGCCAGCTTCTCACCGCGTTGCCGCGTCGAGACTGCGACGCATCCCCGCCCTCGTGGCAAGCCCGGACTCGCACCCTCGTTAAAGCCCTATGTGTGTTCCTTACCGCAATGTCCGCTTGAGTGTTAGTTTTATGCATGCTTTCTATTTCTTTCTAATTGCTTTATGCCTTTTTTAGTTTGATTAAAAGTCTTTGTGTGTGTGTGTTCAAACCAACGGCTTTGTCCTCAATTGGGTTCTCGGAGGCTCTGCCTAAGAGAACCGTTAAACCATTGAGTACACGAACCTTTGCCCCCATAAGTGGGTCATCACATATACTTGATAAATTATGAATTAATTACCATAACTAACAAGGACCCAAGGTTGCGTTACCAGAGAGATTAGGAGCAGGATTAAAATCCCAAATTTACCCAAAAATATGCACCCGGAATTCAATCAGGGCCGGAGAACAAGCAGAGCTAAAGCTCTACTCAAACACTATGGCAATGATGAGGAAGCGCTATTCGTGGACGCTGTGGGGTATTCAAATCACCAAGCATTTACAGCAGTAGCAATTAATACAAAGCAAGCAAGCGTACACACGTGCTTAATCAAAACCAGGGTATCTGAGGTTGCAGAGGAGATTGCCATTGCTCTGGCTATCGTTTCTCCCAAATATACATACATAATTAGCAACTCTCAATTGGCTATACGAAAGTATGCCAGAGGACGGATGTCAGTTGAGGCTGCAAGAATTCTAAGCAGTAAAGCCAAACTCATATCATCTGAAAAATTTCACGACAAGGAAGTCATCTAGTTCCTAGCTCATACTGAGTGCGAGTCCACCACCACCCCCAAACTTAAGAAGTCTGCCCATCGTACTGCACGAGCACTCATTAACCACGCCTGATTATGGGCGGCTCTGACCTAAGAGGAAATGGAACGGAAGGATAGGGATAGGCTCCTCTCATTCAGTGGCATTACTCGATTCTATAGAAAGTCGAGGTGTCCACCTCGACCTCCTACCTCCTAACCCATCCACCTCCTAACCCAAAATTTGGCAGGTCTCAGGCAGTTGACTGGAGGCACCTTCAAACCAGAACTTACACGAACCCGGTACATCTTAACCGCATGTTTATGGAATTATACCGACACCAAATGTAAATCATGTGATAGAGGAGCCACCCTAGAGCATATACTCTGGGATTGTGAAATAGTTCAGAGGAGAATTGCAGTTCCCCCGGATGACCTAGAGGCATGGTGGTGAGCCACACTGACCATCTCAGATCTTCAGGACCAACTTTGGGCCATCCAGCAAGCCCGGGAAGCTACCGAGAGACCAGATCTCTCTGCAGCCTAGACCCAGGTCATCAATTGCAGGATATTTAATAAAGTTGTCATACACAACTCATTCTTAGGCTTTAATAGGTTAAGAATGCAAGACAACTACAGTACATTTACTAAGGTTACACACAATAAAAGCCATAAAGGCAATAAAAACAAGTGTTAAAATCTGCAAAAGATAAGCAGTAAAAAGGAATGATGCTCACTTCAATTTGCCGAATCAGCAGGGGAAGTGTTTTCTTGAAGCGCTCGCCCAAATCAACTGCATCCAGCACTTGAAGTCTCTCTGCATGAGTGGCTCTCACAATCGCAGCACATATGTCTGGCAAGCTCTGAATAGGAACAGAGGCTAGCAGACGCTGCAAAACAGACATAACCACTTTGAGCAATAAAGATCCCAAAATGAATGCATGCATTCATGCACACACACATGCATGCACACAAGCACACATTTGCAAACATACACACGCATGCATGCACACACACACACATACCAGTAGTAACAGTCATCACCTGTCATCACTTTCAGTCTAATGAGAGAGGGAATAGGAATGCCAGGCATATAAATGCAGATAACTTATAATGAACAAGGGGACATATAAAAGTACACATGTACACATGCGCATAAAGAAACAGCATTTTTCACCTTTAGTCTAATGATGGAGGGAATAGACAGGTCAAGCATGTCTATCAATTTTGTGGCCTGTTCCCGAAATTGGTTCATCAGCTCAGTTAACTCCGTGTCATAATCATCCATGTCCACTGCTGTAAAGAAAAAGATAAAAAACACCATATTATTAAACAGGACCAGACTTCCAATTTGCAGAAAAACCTTGCTTTGAAGTTGTCTTAGGCCACTAATTCCCAGCCATGTTAATTAGGACTGATGAAAATTCAATTTAGAAAAATGTTGACTGCGACAGCACTGGACTTCTTGCCACACAATGTTAGAACATATTTCTTGAAACTGGTGCTGGTTATCATATTTCTAGCAGTATGCCTTGCATACCAGTTATCTTCATTCTTACAACTACAAAATACCATCTAATCTTCCTCTAAATTTATTGAACAGATTTCTTCCTGACATCCACTGCCACAAATTACATGTTACCAAAAATTATCTGATTATCTCTCCTGCAACATGTTTGTACTTAGTTTTCTCTGAAGCACACAGCAGAGCAAAGAAGTAGCATTCCATAAAAATGACATCATATGACTGGCAGTAACTTATCACTGTGTAATGCAATCTGTCTTTCGTTGGTTGAATATTCCTGCTTGTGTTCTTCCGCTTTTGACACATACACTTTCTTTTAATATGTATTTTTAAGCTTGCAGGCTTGAATGATGCAGGTTAACACGTACATTGAAAATTGTAACATTCATTGTACCACTTCCAGAGAAAAAACATTTCAACAGTCTGCTATAAAAGCTACTACTGAAAAACAAAATATTTGGGGGTCCTAATGACAAACACTGCAACCACATCAAAAACGAATTTTTTCCACAAGCTCTATGAGCTTTTTCAAAGAGATTTTCAATCATTCTAGGTCAGCATATCCTTGTTTAGGAACCAAAAAGTAAGCAGGATACTTTCAGTAGTGAAATCTTTCATAATGCAGGTTAGTGTTAATTTTGAAGCATTAACACCATGATGGAACCCCTATTTGCAGAAAGCTGTTTAACTCTTAGTGACACTTTGCACATAGTTTAAGGAAAATTTCAGACTTAGCTACCAATAGACCTGACGTGACTACTGCCCACCTTAACCACTTACCACAGACTTGCTTGCTAATGCCCATCAGTTTTGCTCCTCATACATTTACAGACTCAAATCTACTTTGCAGAGCAATGATTCAGTCATTGACATGAAATTTTGCCATTGTTTTTACAGCATAAAGACACTTACGATGGCCACATAATGTCATGGCAGAAAAGAAAACACTAAAATAAATGCAAGCATGGTGCCAAGCAGGCAGCTAAGAAAAGTCATGCATGCTGCTCTGATGGCACTTCCTCCCTCTTCCCTATAATAGGTTGCGAGAGCATCGCATTACATGGAAAAGGTGCCGTCAGTGTAGCATAAAAGATTCTAATCATCCACTGTCATGAGTTGCTGTCATATGACCCATGCCTGACATTTGTGGAAACTGCAAGGAACTGGAAGTAATAAAGTTATTGCATATTAAGCCTGAGGTATATGGCACGAACTGTTAAGCCAAAGTTCGCGTGTCAGACGAAGAAGCAGCAGAATGATGCAGAATGTTTGCCTATTCGTGCTACAGGGAGCACGAAAGAGGCAGACATCAGCGCACACTCGCCACATTGCTGTCAGTGTGACAAGAAAGCGTAAAAGCATTTCAATATATATGCAGTGGACACAATAGCAGTTTTTTTGCTTTACTTATTGTTTATTGTTTCATACTATCCAAATAACTTTCCCATGACTAATACATTCCATACTGTTCCTATAGTTTTCATTGTGATTGTTTGCCCCAAGCCGGCAAAAAGAAAGCACTGCCATCCGTATAACCTGGCCAGTATTGCCGTTACCACACATTATTTTAAATGAAAGTGATAAGGCTATTATAAAGGTGTGACTGATCAAAAGAAGAAAGAAAATCAGGCAGGGTTCCAACCAAGGCATTAAACATGGAAGGTGGAGACTGTACCACATCAATAAAAACAAGGGCAAGGTGGTAGATTCATAGAATGGAACTTGTCTCATTGTCGGACACGCATTCAATTATCTCTGTAATAATGTGCCTGATTTCGGCTTGTTAAAGATATCTTTCCATTCAGATTTTAGGCAAATTATGTGCAGAAGTCACCTCTATAACCATAACCGGAACCTGCGGCTGCTACTAAAAGGGCTTTTTTTGCAAAACTTTGGAGAATCGCCATGTTGACAATGAAAGTCGAATAGAAGTATGGCATCATAAGTAGTGTGAATGCCTTCTTCAAGAGAACTGCATGGTTTGTGATTGCCTGTTGACTGAGCCGTGCTCAAGCCACACACATAACATGACCGCCTCTCTTTTTAACACTTGCGAGAAAGCAGGATGTTTGATATCACTTGGCTTGAAACTCTAGCTCCTGCACCATGCCAAGGTGTAGCTGCTACGTTCTTTTCTTCTTTTATATATATATATATATATATAAATTTTGACCCTACATTCAAATAAACTTACACTGATCCAAGATGAGGCTGCACTTTCCTGAAAGTGCGATAATGGGCAGCATACGACATGCATAATTAAGTGGCAATTAATATTTTTTGTTCCTGGCATTGTGCAACTTGCCTGTCGTTACTACCAGACAAACTGTTATCAGTCTGGTTGTGAAGGCAGGCAAGGAGCAATTTTACGTGCAGACTGGCTTTTGCTGTGGTGCCCGCCCGATGGTGCCAGAGCAACACAAGTCAGTTAGCTACTGCTGGAGATAACGAACAATGGTGAATGGGAACGACAGTCATTTTAGTTGATCCTCCTTTGGTGCAATTGTGACCTTTGCAGAAGCTGTGGCCAAATTGTGATGTTGTGGCCAGATCATTCAAGTGCTGTGGTATATCTACCACCCCCGATGGGTCTGAAGACAGTGAACTCCACTTGCAACTGGCATCGGTAGTTCTCCCTCGCGCTTACCTGCTGACCACATATCTGACCAAGTGCGTCACAAGGTCATCAACACTTTGTTCGACAACGATAGTGACTGTTCTTTTGAAGGTTTTGAGGAAGATTGGACACAGGCCTATAAACAAACCTTCACAACCTTTGGCTACAATGTTTCTTTTTTTTCCCAACTTTTCCTGATTGCACACAGAAAGTTAGTGTGCTTCCTCTTTTCACCCGATCTTTTGTACATTTTAGGTGGCCTATCTCTTGGGATATTACGGTAATGACTTCTTTTTCTCTTATATAAGTAAAAGAGAGAAAGACTGACAGAAAAAAAAAGTAACCAACAAAAAGGTACCAACAATTTAGTAATCCTTTTTTCACTTACAGCCAGTCTCCCCAGGCAACTTGTCAAGTTGAGAAACATTTCCCACAAGGTATGGCGACTCCTGGACAAGGCCATCAATACGAAAGCGGCATAGGCCCGTCACTAGAAGAGTGTATGAAGGCCTTGGCCAGTTAGTGCCCGTCACCTGGACCACGATACCCGCTGTCCCCAAGTTGTGCATAGACCATGTCTCTTCCTGCGTGGAGATGACATCACTCAATACCTTACACAGCTCAACACACATCAGTAGCAGAACTGGTTCAAATTATGGGGCTTTACATGCCAAAACCACTTTCTGATTATGAGGCACGCCGTAGTGGGGGACTCCGGAAATTTCGACCACCTGGGGTTCTTTAACGTGCACCTAAATCTAAGTACACGGGGCAGAACTGGTTCAAGGCAATGCAATGCTCGGTATTAGCTCCTAAAGACTCACTGGAATGGCTTTCAATGAAGGAACAAAAACATGCAGAAGCAAAAGAATACCACTTAATGAAACCCTTACTAATCCATTTCTGTGCTTTTAACTATACCTTGACTAAAAATCTGATAGCACGGTGTGTCATAAGGCTCATTTAAATGTAGCATTATAACTGTAATTCAGCATGGTTATTGCACAAAAAATCTACAGTCAAGACCACATTAACTAACAAGGAATCTGAGTGGTATAGTTGAAACTCAATTTAACGAAGTGATGACCACACTCGAATTATTTCGTTAAATCAGGAAGTTCGGAAAATCGAGTGAGAGATTCTTCTGTCCTTTGAAATCTGAAATTGTAACGTAGCGACACCCAAAAGGTACCACGGCATTGTATTTGCCACTAACCCACGCCTGCACGTGTAAAAAAGTCCGCAAGGGCAGCCAAACTACCGCAGCCCCTAGCGCCATCTGGTACGTACGCCATCTCGTACGTTCCGTGCATGGCCGCGGCATGCAGCCTCGTCAAACTAAAGCTAGGGCCGTGGCTAAGGTGTGTAGATGCTTTAACGCGATAGCGTTGGAGCGCACGCTCGAATAAAAACCTGTCTGTGCCAAAATAAAAAAGAAATCACAGATTTTTTTACTCATCTATTTCTGGAAAAGCTTCGTTAAATCGGGTTGAATGCAAGCTAGTTTCATTAATTCGGGTTGATGACAACATTGAACCGTATAGGTACTTGCCGGGGAATGGAAATTTCTTTGTTAGATCAGGAACTTCGTAAAATCGGGTTTCGTTAGAGCTGTAACTATATTCTTTGAAATTAGTGAGTCATTCAACACACTACACCAATTTCTTCCAAGAAAACCCTAATGCTGTCACTTTTAAGACCAACACATGAGTCTCTTCTGCAGTCATCCAAACTTTTTAAAGGGGCCCGAGCTACCCCTTCAGCTTTGTGATTCTACAACGGAGCATGCAGTCTGTGGAGCTCACAAGCGGAATGTAAAATTAGCTCCCCCTTCTTTCAAACTAAGGACTTCTCACCCATTGTGGGTCTATTATCTCGCTGTCACTGGTCAATTGCTCCAATAATGTGAGCATAACATCTGCAGTGAATGCATAGGATGCATTAATTAAATGTGCTTCTTTGTACTATCAGCATCAGCAGCAGCCTACTTTATGTCCAATGCAGGACAAGGCCTCTCCCTGTGATCTCTAATTACCCCTGTCCTGCGTCAACCAATTCCAATTAGTGCCCGCAAATTTCCTAATTTCATAGCTCCACCTAGTCTTCTGCCGTCCTCGACTGTGCCTCCCTACTCTTGGCACCCATTCTGTAACCCTAATGGTCCACCAGTTATCTAACCTACGCATTACATGACCTGCGCAGCTCCATTTTTTTTTCTTAATGTCAATTATAATATCAACTATACCCGTTTGCTCTCTGATCCAAACCGCTGTCTTTCTGTCTCTTAAATTAATGCCTAGCATTCTTCGTTCCACTGCTCTTTGCGCAGTCCTAAACTTGTTCTCCAGCTTCTTTATCAGTCTCCAAGTTTCTGCCCCATATGTCACCACCGGTAAAATGCACTGATTGTACCCCTTCCTTTCCAATGATAACGGTAAGCTTTCAGTCAGGAGCTGACAATGTCTGCTGTATGAACTCCAACTCTTTTTTATTCTTCTGTGAATTTCCGTCTCATGAGTAAATGACCTAGGTAACACACTTCTTCACAGGCTCTAGAGGCTGACTGGCGATCCTGAACTCTTGTTCCCTTGCCCGGTTATTCATCATAACTTTGTCTTCTGCATGTTAATCTTCAACCCTACTCTTACACTCTCTCTGTTAAGGTCCTCAATCATCTGTTGTAACTCGTCTGCAGTGTTGCTGAATAGAACAATGTCATCGGCAAACCGAAGGTTGCAGAGATATTCACCGTCGATCCTTACTACTAAGCCTTCCCAGTTTAATAGCTTCAATATTTCTTTCACACACGCGGTGAATAGCATTGGAGAGATTGTCTCTCCTTGTCTGATCCCTTTCTTTATTGGTATCTTCCTATTTTTCTTGTGGAGAATTAAGGTAGCTGTGGAATCTCTGTAGATATTTTCCAAGATATTTATGTAAGCGGTCTGTCTCCTTGATTATGTAATACCTCTATGACTGTTGGTATCTCTACTGAATCAAATGCCTTTTCGTAATTTGAGAAAGCCATATAGAGATGCTGATTGTACTCTGTGGATTTCTCGATTACCTTATTGATGACATGGATGTCATCCATTGCAGAGTATCCCTTCCTGGTAACCTGCCTGTTCCCTTGGTTGACTGAAGTCCAGTGTTGCCCTTATTCTATTGGAGATTACCTTGGTGAATATTTTATATAATACTGGGAGTAAGCTAATGGGCCTATCATTTTTCAATTTCTTAACGTCTCCCTTTGTGTGGATTCTTGGAAGAACGCTAACATAATCCTAATCCATAAGAAAGGGGACGCCAAAGACTTGAAAAATTATAGACCGATCAACTTACTGTCAGTTGCCTACAAACTATTTACTAAGGTAATCGCAAATAGAATCAGGAACACCTTAGACTTCTGTCAACCAAAGGACCAGGCAGGATTCCGTAAAGGCTACTCAACAATAGACCATATTCACACTATCAATCAGGTGATAGAGAAATGTGCGGAATATAACCAACCCTTATATATAGCTTTCATTGATTACGAGAAAGCGTTTGATTCTGTCGAAACCTCAGCAGTCATGGAGGCATTACGGAATCAGGGTGTAGACGAGCCGTATGTAAAAATACTGAAAGATATCTAAAGCGGCTCCACAGCCACCGTAGTCCTCCATAAAGAAAGCAACAAAATCCCAATAAAGAAAGGCGTCAGGCAGGGAGATGCGATCTCTCCAATGCTATTCACAGCGTGTTTACAGGAGGTATTCAGTGAACTGGATTGGGAAGAATTGGGGATAAAAGTTAATGGAGAATACCTTAGTAACTTGCGATTCGCTGATGATATTGCCTTGCTTAGTAACTCAGGGGACCAATTGCAATGCATGCTCACTGACCTGGAGAGGCAAAGCAGAAGAGTGGGTCTAAAAATTAATCTGCAGAAAACTAAAGTAATGTTTAACAGTCTCGGAAGAGAACAGCAATTTACAATAAATAGCGAGGCACTGGAAGCGGTAAGGGAAGACATCTACTTAGGGCAGGTAGTGACGGCAGATCCGGATCATGAGACAGAAATAATCAGAAGACTAAGAATGGGCTGGGGTGCGTTTGGCAGGCATTCTCAGATCATGAACAGCAGGTTGCCATTATCCCTCAAGAGAAAAGTTTATAACAGCTGTGTCTTACCAGTACTCACGTACGGGGCAGAAAGCTGGAGGCTTACGAAAAGGGTTCTACTTAAATTGAGGACGACGCAACGAGCTATGGAACGAAGAATGATGGGTGTAACGTTAAGGGATAAGAAAAGAGCAGATTGGGTGAGGGAACAAATGCGAGTTAATGACATCTTAGTTGAAATCAAGAAAAAGAAATGGGCATGGGCAGGACATGTAATGAGGAGGGAAGATAACCGATGGTCATTAAGGGTTACGGACTGGATTCCAAGGGAAGGGAAGCGTAGCAGGGGGCGGCAGAAAGTTAGGTGGGCGGATGAGATTAAGAAGTTTGCAGGGACGACATGGCCACAATTAGTACATGACCGGGGTTGTTGGAGAAGTATGGGAGAGGCCTTTGCCCTGCAGTGGGCGTAACCAGGCTGATGATGATTTTGTGGATTAGTATAATGTTTGCATTCTTCCAGTTTTCTGGGACCCTTGCAGTCGATAGACACTTCGTATAAAGAGCCGCCAGTTTTCCAAGCATTATGTCTCCTCCCTCTGATTAAATCGACTGTTATTCCATCTTCTCCCGCTGCTCTTCCTCGTTTCATGTCTTGCAAGGCCCTTCTGACCTCATCACTAGTTATAGGAGGAGTTTCTGTATCCTATGCATTACTGTTTCGAGCGGAGTTTCCCTCAGTGCTCTGTGTACTGTGCAGGTCAGTATAGAATTACCGTATTTTCGCGATTCTAAGCACCCCCCGATTCTAAGCACCCCCCCTCTATTTTCGCGAAAAAGTTTGGAAAAAAGTTTGCATGCGAATCTAAGCACCCCCCTATTTGTTAGGAAGAGCACGTAGCCAAGGCCGCCAAACAAGCTTGCTCACTCTGGAATCATTGCTCGATGGACCTGCAGGCACGCGGTCGATGCTTCCGTTGGACGCGTTTCGCGGCCATCTGACCCCGGAGTTAAAGACAAAGCTTCAGAACATCAATAGCGACTTGGTTGTGATTCCGGGTGGCATGACGCTAGTGCTGCAACCCCTAGACGTTTCAGTCAACAAGCCCTTCAAAGCCAATCTCCGACAGGAGTACGAAGAGTGGATGCGAAACCCTGACCGGAAGAAGACACCAACGGGAAAGCTATAGAAAGCGTCCCCATCAATCATCGCAAAGTGGATTTCGGACGCGTGGAAGAGGGTCCAAGTGGACGTTGTGGTCAAATGATTTAAGAAGTGCTCGATCACAAACAACTTCGACGGAACGGAAGACGACCTGCTGTGGGATACCGAGAGCAGCGGTTCAAGCTGTGCGACGAACTCGAGTGGCAGTGATAGTGACTGAGAATCCTACACAAGCGGTTGGTTCACTGTCTGCACTGATTTTTCTTTTGAATGTTTGCAAAATAAAATGTTATTTCTCGCACCCGTCTCGTCGTGATGTCGCAGCGAAAAGAGAAAGGGGGGGGGGGGTCATTCTAGATTTTTCGAATCTAAGCACCCCCCCTCACTTTGGGCATCGCGATCGTGAAAAAAGGGGGTGCTTAGAATCGAGTAAATACGGTATTTCGCTTCTTTTGCTATACCTTCGAGATTGCTGATGATATTACCCTGCTTATCTTTCAGTGCTTACATCTTGGTTTGTCCTATGCCAAGTTTCCTTCTCACTGATTTCTGGCTGCGTCCATTTCTTACGGCTTCTTCAGTCTTTCTCACGTTATAATTTCGAATGTCACTTATTTTCACCTTGTTGAACAGTTTTGAACATTCCTTGAATTCTATCTTATCTCTTGAGTTGGACACTTTCATTCTTTGTCGTTTTTTTATTAGGTCCTTTGTTACTTGGGAGAGCTTGCCTACTGGTTGCCTTGGTGCCTTGCCTCCCACTTCAGTTTCTGCCTCTGAAGCCCGCCTAGTTATGGTTTCATTCATTAGCTGAAGAGGCAAGAGAAAATTGGGAGGGGGGTCGCCCCCCCCCTATGCCCCTTGCCCCCTGTAGAGCTGCCTCTGCAGCCCTGCCAAAAGAAGCTTGCTCTAACTGCTTCCAAAACCTCCAAAAGCATTGAAAGCTGCGTTAACTGCATGGGGGACTACTTCAAAGGGGAGCTTCAAAAATGATTTATATGCCTTTTTTTTTTTAACATAAATTCAGCCTTGGAACATTACAGACAAAGTTGCATAAAGCCCAACAGTGTCTATCAAAAGGGCCCGTTACAAAAGGTGTCAAATGTGCCTAGTACTAAAGGGCATCTCCTCACCAGGCCTTCGCAACAAAAAGCTCTTCATAAGCTAAGTTATTAATAATAAAAAGCTGCCACTACCACAATATCATGGCCTTGCTCTTTACATCTTTTGAGCTGTGCTTGAAAGCTGTGTCATAGTGCTCACCAGTGGTGTAGCCAGAAATTTATTTCCACTACCACTATGGTGGAGGGGGTTAATTTTTTTTTAAAAAGTAAAGAAAGAAAAAGCCATTTCATTTACAACTTGATGCATCTATGTAACGTGTTTTGATGAACTAGTTGGTACGCATCTAGAAAACTGAACAGCGCTAAAAACGTGACCAAACAAAAACAAGACAGCACACTGTTTTGTGTCTTCTTGTTTAGTTCCATATTTATCGTGGTTTGTTTTGTAAGCAATTAGAGCAGGAGCGTTTACAAATTCACGGTGAACAATGTAGCCCATCATGGTGCACCATTTGCAGATATATTCTGTACATGCGTGAGACGTTATTTTCCAACCACCATATTCTCGTCCATATTTATTGTTACCATTGACCAGCTTTGCCATTACTACTCCAAACCCCTCGACACTTCTCGGTATCAGTGGTAGCAAATGCTCTTGTATAGCAACATTTCCCCTTGGCAGCTAGGCGTGGGGTCGGGAACCATAAAGGCAAGGAGTTCTCCAAAAAATCAGCCTTACTGCTGGTGCTTCTGCACTCAGAGGGAGGATTGTACTCTGTAGAGGAGAGTTCTTGGTTTGCAAACACCATACAGCTGGGAAAGACAACAAACTTTTATTTTTTAAATGGTCTATAAAAAACCACCGTCTACCTGTCTTTTTTGTGAATGCAAAATGATTGGCATTTCTTTCAATCACTGCTTTATGCTGAAGAACAATTAAGGAGGGGGAAAAAGAACTGGAAAGCAAAGCAAAGATTAAAAAGAGGCCTGTTGAAACTTGCAGCCCAGGTAACAGCAGACATAAGGCTTGTTTTCCAACCCAATCTTCTAGTGAATGGTTTGGCCACAGCTACGTAAGAAACAGGAGATGGCATGCACTATTTTGCAAGTCGCCTAGTACTTCATCGCGCTTCCTGCTTTGTGCCCATGATATGTTTCAGATTTAAAATAAACCAACAAAGCTTTGTGCCAGAACTTCTATGGTATTATATGCAAATTTTAGTCACTTTCCGTAACTTGTTGCGACTTGTTAGACAAGATGTTTGGAGGGAACTTGAGATTTGTGATCCTCATTACACTATGCATATTCTCATTTAATCACACTTGGGAATTGATGACGCAGATAGTCCAAAGCAGGGCTACTTTCTAAGCTAGAAGCCTTTGTCAAAATTATGGCATCGGGTACCTTCGACATGCTCTCCTCTATAGTTCACAGTAAAATAAGAGCTAACAGCTCTGAGTGATTTGAAAGTGTTCCGTCTCCTGAATCCTGGCTGTTCTGAAGACTGCAGAGGTGTTTTGTTAGGATAGGCTCTCCACAGCACGCAGCACGCGTCACAAACAGGTTGGTGAACGGCACAGGCCACGGCTGTCTGATGTCGAAGGATCAGGCAGTGATTAGATGTTCACAAGTCTCTAATTTTTCGCCACCTTCATTCTGGCGGCTTTATGCGCGTCCACCCCCTTTCTCAGATTCTCCCCTCCCCTCCCCTACTGAAAACTATTTTCCGTGAATCACTGTCACACTCAACATTCGCCTGCTCACCTCAAACATTCGTATATTACTGTTTACTTTTTCAAGGCGGTGCCGCTGCGTCAACATTTCAGCCATTCACCTACATTACTTCCCACCTGTTGCGGCTCTTCCTTAGCTTCCCTAACCTTGTATCCCCATCCTTGATATATGTTGCTGTGCACAAATCAGTGTTCTGTCTGTCATTCTCTCTTGTGCCGTTTTATGCACTGTCTTCATTTTTAACGTGTACCAATAGCCCAACAGCAAGCGCTCCTCAAGTTTAATTACATAATGAAAGTCGAAGACTAAGGAAAGAAAAAGAAGGGGGGGTTGCTTATTATGCATTTCTTAGACATGCAAGTCGCAATAATTTGAAATGCTTTTGAAGCTTCTGCATGGTGCAGTCAACGATCCGGTCAAGTACCAGAAATGAGAAGCTCTTTGATGACACGACAGCCTGGTGGGGAGCAACAATGCCCCCAAGTTATAAGTACTCTTTCTCTCTCTCACTCCCTCTCTGTCTGTCTGTCTGTCTGCCTCTCTCTCCGTGTGCATGCATGCGTGTGCTAATGCCCCCCTCAACAGTTATGGTTAACATGAACTGGAATGAGGGAGATGTGCACCTTGGGTGAGGCTGCAATGTTCTGCTTCTACAGGGGCTAAGCAACACCTTTTCCTCTACTTTTTTTCTCCGACAGTGGCACACTCCTTATGCCCATTAGCAAAATGAGAATTCTATAATGAGATAAACAAAAACATTTTTGGGAGGTGGGGGCGACACAACGCCCATGAACAAAGCTGAGGCCCCTAAAAATGGCCCGTTGGCTTGCACCTCTCGAAATGGGCTTTGTCTGTTCGGCCTATTCATGTCCACTAGCTAGTTTGTACCCTGCATGTGAAGCGAAATGTCTAATTTATAATATTTGCTATTATAAATATTACAATTATTGGAAATAAGCCCTCTCTACTTTTTTTTGCTCCCCACTAAGCGCTTCCTCCCATTGCGTTTTCCTTGCCTGCCCTTTTCCAAGAAAAAAAATTTTTCGCCGTTTTTATTTTATATTTACGCTAGCTTCTGCAAGTTACATTAAATACTTAACATTAAAGCTTGATAAGCAACTACTTGGTGCCTCAAGTTCCAGAAATGAATAAAATTGGCAAAATATAACTTGTACTTTATAATTAGGGGAAAACATCTGGCAACTCAATATTTAAAGGGACACTAAAGCAAAACAATAAATCAGTTTAGACTAATGAAGCATTGTTTGAGAACCCTGCAGGCAGTAATTAAAAAAAATAGTTTGATTATTAGATGAGAAAATGAAGGTCCAAGAATCAGTATTTGAATTTCGCACCGAAACCCCAGTGCCGGTACATCAGCGTGACGCCAGGGATTCCAAAGTATGTTTTCGCATTTGGGCTGCGTTAGCTGAATAAAGGTTCCCGAAACTTGCCATGTTTAATATCTGGTTCCTTTAGAACAGAATGTAAAATTAAAAATTAAATTGTGGGGTTTTACGTGCCAAAACCACTTTCTGATTATGAGGCACGCCGTAGTGGGGGACTCCGGAAATTTCGACCACCAGGGGTTCTTTAACGTGCACCTAAATCTCAGTACACGGGTGTTATCGCATTTCGCCCCCATCGAAATGCGGCCGCCGTGGCCGGGATTCGATCCCGCGACCTCGTGCTCAGCAGCCTAACACCATAGCCACTGAGCAACCACGGCGGGTAGAACAGAATGTAGTCAATCTACACCGCTATATATAATTAGTAGGCCCTACAAGATGCCACCAAAATCCAAGACATCACAGCCCCCAGGTGCAGGAACTTAAGTAGGCGTCGGCACCCGTATTTCGTTCTTGCGCTTTTTCTGGCTTACCAAACGTCTTATTGTTTTAAGAGTGGTGTTTTTGGTGTTATAGAACGCTAATTTACTTATGCAGAAGAAATCATTTTTCACTTTAGTGTCCCTTTAACAGAGCAACAGAGTACAACAGAGCAAAAATTACAATGCAGGCATTTAGAAAAAAAAAAAAAAAGCAACGCAATTGATAGTGTCTAACATTTGCTGATAATGCCCACAATGCAACTCAAGCACATAGGCCTCTCCAGGATACAAAACGTTTTTAACACAAAACATAATGTGCCTGAATTAGCATACCTATCATCCTAGCGATCTTCCCACCAGGAAACCTCGCACTTTAATTCAAAGTTGTTGAAAATTCCAGTAAAACAACATCCAAGCACTCTAAGCAAAAGAACTCTCACCACTGGAAATGTTTCCCTATGATTAACACATTTTTCACTTGCGTTTTCGATTAAAGAAGTCCTTTAAGTCTCCAAGGACAACATCTCAGAAGACAATAGAATGGACTACCCCTAGTTACCTAAGTGACAAAGAAAGAGAGAGCAATGAGACTTCTACGTCAGAAACCAGGCTCTCGTTGATGATACACAATTATGTTTCCTTGAAGAACACAAAGCCACATGTGACCCACCCTTTCACAGCATGAGCAAAAAGGCAACAAGGAAGACGTGGAATAAAATTGTGCGGTGCAGTTGCTGAGCAAAGGTTTTGGAAAAACTGCATACAGTAAACACAGCCTAAATCTAGGGCTGCAGATGTGGGTGGTCCTTAGTTGTCCTTAAATCAAGTCTTGAAATATAGAAAATGCTATAGTGCAAGACAATCTCTAGTTTTCAAATTCTTTTTTTACATTCCGACTTTGCAATGGGAATGCCTGAATAACCCACACCGACTTAAATTGAACAACTAAAACAAACAAGATAAAAAAAAAAGTTAAGGTACTTTGGCCACAAGACAACAAATTTATTCTGCTGCAGGAAGCCCACTAAGTAACTAACACAAAGAAAAGCTATTGGGCTTGAAACACTCAATAAGAAAACCATGTCACGATACACTGTGGTACAAGCATTAAAGAAAAAAAGAACAGATCAAAAATAAATATCCACAGTAAAATAATTCTTATATTTACACATGCTTACTATGGTAGCACTAAATGAAAAGTAAAAGCATTGAATAAAAACGCTAATACAAAGCACCAAAAGAGGCTTCAGCTATGAAGTCAGTGACATCATTAAGGGTTTCGACAACCAAAGCCAACTGTGTTTTATTGTACTATAATTTTGATGATAGCAATCAGTGCAGGTGGCTTGATACAATAAATTTACCTCATGCGAATCATTCTCTTCTCGTGGAACAACTCCTATGATGGCACTGCTGAAAGTGCTGTGTCCCAGAAGATGATGCTTCACCATGTTCATGCTGAAAAACAAGCATGGCAATAGACTTCCCAAGGCTGAGAGCACTAAGGTACAGCCCCTTACATCAGTTAGCAATGCATGCTGTCAAACAGCTACAGAGGAAAAATGTCACTGTACAGACTAACCACTTGCAGCACATAAAAATCACAGCCCACCTTGCAAGAAACTATAAATGCTTGGCTGTCCTTTACGTGAAATACTGGAGCTTGAATGTGAAATGCATAAAATTCACACAATGAACTTTTCTAAACTGAAACCAAATGATTTTATTTTCAGAAGTTAAATAAAGCAAAATTGGAAAGTGCATTGACACTTGCATAATTCAGTTCACTGACTCTTTTGTACATGCCAATGGTTGCAATTTCCAGATGGGTTCACCTGGTTTCCATGGAGACATTGCACACACTTTTGTGTGCTTAAACAGCCATTTGTAACTGAAGTTCGTCATCAGCCTCTCAATAGAACTGATAGGTGGGACAGCTCACAACAAACACTCGCTAACTAGAACGCTTATATTGCTAGAAATATTCAACACATTAATACCACCAAAGTAGCTACAAATATTAATTTGTAGGGAAAGTTCTAACAATTGACATTTGGCTCAAATTTATTTCGCTTCATGTTCACAAAAGAAAATTGTTTTTTCCCACACATTCACAGTTCACACCAACACTGAAGTAATTTATTGGAATTCCCTAAAAAATCATCAGATAAACACAAATTAAAATGTAGGAATTTCTAACAGTGCATTTCTCCCACGTGCCAAGTGCCAGACTTCACATGGTAGAATGAGTACAGGTTAACTCCTTGTAACATGTTCTAAGGATGTCTAGGATAAAATTGAAAGCCTATGCGAACTAGCCAGCTAAAGTGCTTTAATGCCCAATCGTCAGCTTATACAGTTGAGTTTTTACTAGTTCCCGATGGTTTAACTGGTCACAAATGGGAAAAGGACAAGACCTATCAAATACTTTCATCTGGGAAGCCACTACAAATTTCATGTCAGCTTCTAGCAAATCTGGTGTGAAAAAAATCTTTTAAAAATATATGCTCAGTTATCACAGATAACACATCTTGGTGGATGAGTATAAGCTCAATCATGCCTACTGACCACACGCCAGGACCGCAGCCAGTGGTGGCTTGCAGCTATCCACACTAAAACCTGGTCAGGCCGGCACCTTTGCCAGGCCAAATCGCCTTGAATGAAAAATTGCCTCCCTTCCCCTCCTGAACACTAGTACATGAACACACTTGTGTATCGAAACACATCTGTGATTACAGCAAAGGAGTGGACAACAAGGAGGGGGGTTGGATCCTCTGCACAACAAGCAGACATTAGACACACACTTCTGCATGGTGCAGTCAACGATCTGGTCAAGTACCAGAAATGCGAAGCTCTTTGATGACATGACACGACACGACACGCACGCAAGCGCGCGCGCACACACACACACACACACACACACAAGGTTTCTTGAAATTTCTACATGTTGGACTCGACGTAACAGATGAAGGGAACGGTCAACAAACTTTTTGGAAATAAGACGTATAACCATTTTCGGATGGTGGACCATGCCTGGTCCAACAGCTGAAAACATTACGTAACGTCTTACTTCCAAAGAATGGTCCACCAACCGAAAAGTTTAGCAAATACGTCTTATTTCTAAAAAGTTGTATCTTTCCTGCATACATATATAAGGTGTCCAAACTACCATGCGCCAAGATTTGAAGATATGCAAATGCCACGTGGCTGGGAAGAACCAAGTTAATGCTTGCCGTTGCTTGGAGTTACTCAGATTATTTCTTACATTCTGCCTAATTACATAGTTAGTTTTAAGCCCATGAATACATGCAAAGTGCCTCACGCGGCCAGTCATGCTGCAATTTTGCATGTATTCACAGGCTTCTTTCGTACTACCCTACATGTATTTGTTTTACCTACTATAAATAACCTTGGGAGTTTTGGCCTGTGCCACCACTCATGGACTTGGCGGCAGATGTAGAACATCCTTTCTGCCTTATGCGGCACGTGTACGTAAACAGTTTGGGTGAAGGCGACTGGTCAATAAACCCACACATGCTACCTGAAGGCATCAGAGCCACCGGATTCGAGAACTCCGCTATGTAATGAACAAGAAGAAAGACAACTGAGGGGCACGATTTTTATTAGCCACATCATAAGAAGCCAACAAACATTGGCACCAAGGAAAGCATAGGGGAAATTATCTGCAGCTCTTAAATGAATTAAAGAATTTATGAATAAATGGAATTGAAAGTGAATGTGCCATTGTTGGGTTCTTATACCATAATAAATATATTATGTTATATATATATATATATACATATATATAATCATTGTGACAAAGCCAGAAAGTCAAGTTGCTTTTTGCATGCATACACCCACTCTATATATTGATGTCAATGCACTTCTTAAGAGGAAGCTTTAGCTTGGTTATGGTACGATAGCTCAGGGCAAACTTCGATGCCACCTAGTGAAATACAGGTAAACTGCAGAATTGCTTTTATGAGAAAACCGGTGAACTGCTTTAAAGTAAATTTCTTGCATTTGAGACAAAATCAAATTACAGTGAGTGCAGGACACAAAATTTTGATTTAGTCTGTAATTTTAAAAAAATATATATTCCAGAAATTCCAAAAATATATTCCAGAAATAAAAAAAGCAAAGCCAGTTCCATGCAGTGAAAGCTGTCAAAACAACGAAGCTGGTGATCGTTTTTTCAAGTTTGAACTCGTGTTTAGCGTGATTTTCATGAAAGTCTTTTGTCTTGTTGCTGTTTTGCTAGATTCGAGCTTCGGTCTGGATTGCGCACACTCTTCAGTTGCATGAAGTGGTGATCAAACCACAGCATCCTCCATGGGAGGAATCTTTCTGCATCAACGTCCCTGCTCAGCCAGCTACTCTCGAAGTTGGAGGTTAACTTGCCTCTGCTGGCGCTTGGCATGGGTTGCCTTCTCTTGAAAGTGGGTGTTGGCTTGCACTTCCCATTTTCTATCTTCAGTGGTAGCGGCTTCCCTCCGCTGGTGCTTCGCTTGAGCTTCTCGCTCTCGAAGCTTAGGATTTGCATGACATCGGTGCTGCCGCTCACGCCAAGCAGAACCCATGGGGCAAAAGGGCGCGTGCCGGCGGAACACCTGCTTCTATACCTCTCTCCTCCCCCCTCCCCCGGCCTGCACTCTGAATGGTCCGCTCCCATCCTGCAGGGGCCCCGCTCCTACTCTCGGCACACCCTCTAACAGTGAGCTCTGGAACCTGCCCCCTTGTGTGACACCGGGCGCCGAACGGCGAAGGCTAGACTTAGAACAGCTCCGCTGTTAAAAAAGTTGAAGCACTAAGTTTACGAATTCGTAACTCCGCATCAAAAACAGATATTGCAGTTATGTAAATTGCACGTGTTAGAGCATCTAAAGCAGATAAATTTGACACACGAATTCACAGCTTATATAAAATAATTACATAGTGTACAATGGTTTTGCAAAAAATCGTACTCTCAAATTAGTGGTATATCTTGGAGCGATGTATGATATATCGACCCTTTTCATGGAGCAGTTCTAGAGAAATGAGATGGTGCTTTCGGCAGCACGTGCACTTCGCCTCAGCAACTGCGCACGAGTACGAAACCATTACCGCTTCCACTTTGCTTCTGTGCGATCAGCTGTTGGAAATGCAACTGAGCTTTCGCTAACGCACTCTGCTCCAATCATGCCGGATTGAATCGTGTGGATTGAAGACGTGTGCAGTAGTTGGCTGCAAAAATAGTGACTGGCATACTAAGGAATAGAATTAATCTGTGCAGCCAAGTCCACGAACCGTTGCTGCAGCTGTCTGTACATGTTACCGCCATTTCGAGATATACGGCTTTCTTCAGGGATACAGAAGTTTGCTCATCCGTCAGCGTTGTATTGATAACCTTCAAAAAGAGTGCTTCAGCCCAGAACGTTGGCACGAGTGAGTACCGCTCATTAAACAATGATAAAGGGAGTAGCAGCGCTTCCTGTCGTAGCACATTTCGCGCACAATATCTACACACACATCTACCCCAACTGGCATGGAATCTCACGCCCATTCTACCGCCAACATGTCAATATGTGAATGGGCGCACACTTGAATAGATGCGCACCATATACGTACAATAAATGACGGACTACACTGATAGCGCACGAATAGTCGAAACTGAATGTTTCGTGACAGTCCACAAGAGTAAGTGAGTTACTAGCGATAATACTTCTTTACTACAAGGTATTACAATGTACAAAACGGCTACGTTTCAAACCTTGCGCGCAGCAAGAACAAACCTATCGGAACTGAGCACACCCGCGAGCGATTAGGCAGAAATAATCAGACAATGACCGCACCAAGGAAATTTACTGAGTTAGGAATGTGACAAGCCGCTGCTTCAAAATATTTGGCAAATAAAGAACGAAGAGCAAAACATACTAATCCTGATTCAATTCATAAGTAAGCACCATATATGCTGCTCGTGACATTTCGACGTAGCTTAATCAGCTTCCAATGCGCTTTTGCATGTTTTCTGAAGCTGTGGACAAACCTTCATATCATCCCCCCAGTCACAGTCTACGATATCTCCACAGAGGTTTGCTAAGCCGCACTGGCGTCATACACACACATTGTAAACGCAGAGGCAATGGAGCCAGTTGAGGCAAGCAATGGACATGATCAAACATGGCAGTGCCCACGGGGTGACCATAAATAGGGTCAATAAATTGTGTCTGCTTTAGACGTATTGCTAGGTGCAGCTGAAAAAAAATGATATTTTTTATTGCTTAGTTACAATGTTGTGAACTGCACAGTTGCATTTTATTTTATCCTGCAATATTAAAAAGTCTTTCTAAAAATAAGCAACGACATTTTCCTTTTTTTTTTTTAATGCAACATGCAACATGCTTGATTTGCCTCCAATGGCTCAACGGCAGAAGTTGGCTAGACTTAAATTTCTTTTTTTGTAATCAAAAGGCCACTTCAATATTGAAACCACACCCTATCTTGCTCCCAGGCAGGCTAGAAACGTCAGATCAAGCAATCATTGCATGTTCTCAATTCCAAAAGCATATCTGGACATGTACGCTTATTCATTTTTTCCGCGAACAATTAAGGAATGGAACAGTTTGCCGGTGTCTGTTTTGCAGTCGAGTAGCATTAAAATCTTTGAGGAACGGGTTAAAAACCTTTTATGAAATTGAATCTTAGTGGTGCCGTGCAAACATTGACACACTATTCTAGAAATACATACAATAGTCTTTCTTTTATGCTGCTTCCAATATCACTGTCACAATGTTAGAAACATGTATTTCTTAGCCAAACTATTGTATTTGTATTTCGTTATTTGTTTTGCATTGTATTTCCAACATTCATTGCTTCATGTCCTATTTACGTTTGTAAAGTGTTTACATTTTTTACGCTTTGTGCAAACCTGCTGTACCCACCCTGTTACGGCCAAGACGGCCAACAGTATTTGAAAATAAATATCAAAATACGTGCAGTTTTCGCTGAGAAAAAGCGATTTCTCTGTTCCCTTGTATTTAGACATATAGAAGTCTCCAAGCTAAAGTTTCCTTTTCAAACAACTCTTTATTATGTGCCAACGTGTTGGCGGGAGCCAAGCCTTCTTCAAAATAAAAAAAAATTTTACCGGATAGGGGGTCCGTTTTTTTATACTACTTTCCATTGGTGAAAAAAAAAATATGATAGAAGAAAAAATAAAGGATTCATGACGACACTCATTGAAGAGTTCGAGTAGAAAGGCAGGGGAAATAAGTATAGGGGGTCGGTGTTTTATACTACTTTCCATTGGTGAAAATATATATATATATATATATATATATATATATATATATATATATATATATATATATATGATCGATAGAAGGAAAAATAAAGGATTTGTGACGACACTCATGGAAGAGTTCGAGTAGAAAGGGAGGGGAAATGAGTATGTCATGTCACGGCACACCACATAAACCCTTCACTAACTTTAACCTTGCGGTAATCGAAGACATTTCATCCCCATTCACGTCGCGTATATGTATGCATGTGTGTGTGCGCGTGTGAATGTATGTAAACAAACAATTTATGGCTGCGCCTCTGCTGCACGCATTCAAGGAAACCAAAAAATTAACGAAAGCATGCCTGCGCCCGCGTTTGTAAACACATCCAAGCGTATTGCCGCTTCAGTTTCCTCAATGAGCTGCGCGCTCAAATGCGGTAAAATGGAACAGGAACTCCGGCATCAGCTTTCACAGAAATATTGCGTCAACTGCATGACGAACATACTATCTTGCGCCTCGGTCCTATACACATTTCACCGAAATCTACTTTACAAATACTCACAACTGGAGATAATATAGAAACCGTCTGCTGTGAACCACTGTATCTGCTTTATGCTGGCGCCCACCTCGCAATGTAACATGCATTTCGATGTGGTAACTTTATAAAGAGAAGAAACACTTCGTCAAAGAAACAAGAATTACCTTTTATGTTTCCGCTATCACAGTGTGAACTTTAGTTATTTAGTGCGCCAACACAATTGGGGTCGAGCGCGTAGCGTCGTTTCTGACACAGCATGTAAATGCAGACAGAAGAATGAAACTACGTGGTGCGATGCCAGCGACTGGAATTCGCAAATCACTCACTTCTTGTGCGATGACACTGGTATTCGTATCGAAGCTCCTGGAAAAAGAACTCCATCGATCAAAAGCAAAGGCAGCCTTCGGGGAAGTTTCGCTGTTGGCGTCGCCATTTTCACGGTGGCTCCATAGAATAAAGAACCAACTCCAGTGGCACTAGTGGCGCCACCGCCACTAATTGCGGGAACTTTAAACATAGGTTTCCGTTTTTACTCAACTAACGGTGGTTAGAAACGACCAGCCGCACTTAAACATGTTCTGTACGCACCGTGACCCCACAGAACTGCCACTCAACGTTTGCACAAAACCTTCCCAGTAGTATATCCGGTTTTGTCATTACGCGTCGCTTAAAATAGGTAGAACGGGTGAAACAGTTGGCTTCGGCGTTTTGGTGTGCGTCGTTTTCAGGAGTGCCGCAGGGGTCGTTGATGCTAACCCGCATGGCCTGACCGCTAAGAGCGAAGCGGCTGACCCCGCCCGAGCGGCCTAGACTTAGCTTTGCGGAAGGAAGGTGGAACTTGTTTGCGGACCAAGCGAAGCTCCTGTCCGCCGAAATAGAGGCAATGAGAAAAGATCAGGCCAGTGCACCCTGACGAAACCGGTCCTGCGATAGGTGGATGAAAACACTGAACAGCGGGACTGGAAAGCCGAAAAGCGCTTGTTTTTCTTCAAACGATGTTCCCTGCGATAGGTTTAAGAAGGAGGGTGAGCTGTGTTCTACACCTCACGCCGTTGTTACGGGTTACGTCAGAAGTGACTTAGCATAGCCACCGCCGCTCCTCTTATCGCAGCCTTCGATAATCAAGATGCCCTTGGCTGTCGTTGCCACACGCACACTAAGCTACGAGGGGCCAGGGCTGTAACTGTTTACTCACTAAAGCCTAAAATTGCACTAACAGTGTGTCATGGCAAAATAAGTAAGAACTACCTTACATGCTGAAACTGATATCCACCCGTCTACTCTGCCACTTGTAAGCTAAAGTGGCAGCACTGCATAATCAAATATGAGCCATGAGTATAGACAAAAATGGTAATGTAGGAGACTGTGTAGTACACAATATTTTGTGAATAAATTACAGAAACATTGTGTTCTTAAAGGGACTGACAACTGGCCAGAATGTGTTGTTAGACGCTGGTGGAAATTAAATGACCATGATTTATAGTGATTGAATCCAGCACACTGTTCGCGATTTAGGGAGGAATTATATTTTTAAATTGGCTAAGAAAATCTTAAAAACCAGTAAGCGACGAGGCCTGGCGGTGAAATCTTGGTACTTCGGACGTAGTCTGAGATTACTGTACATAAGCTCGCTGTTATTAAGTACAATACTATTGTTTAAAATTGCAGTTGGTATATTATTACACACTTGCGCATTATTCTATGCTTCGGAAATCAAAGGCACACGCGTGTATACGGCAACACGCTGAACTGCGCATCACGTGTAAAAGCGTCGTTTCGTTTTCGATCAGATTGGTTTCGTTCCGACTGGTTAAGGGGGGACGTGGCTTTGAAAATCAACTTCCTTATTTCTTCATGGATTTTGATGAAAATTGGCACAAATGTTTAGAATGTCTAATGTCTCCCTGATGCTTCCATAAAAGTTTCAGAGCGATATCTTGAGAACATTTTATTCAATTTTATTGAGCAGAATTTTTCTCCCTCTTACTTTCTGGAGAGCCTGGGGAACTTAAAAAACCTGATAGAAGGCTTGTTAAGTATTGACTGCATAGCTAAATGCGTGCTGAAGGTCGTGACAAATTTTTCGCAACACAAAT
Source organism: Dermacentor andersoni (assembly GCF_023375885.2). Taxonomy (NCBI): domain Eukaryota; kingdom Metazoa; phylum Arthropoda; class Arachnida; order Ixodida; family Ixodidae; genus Dermacentor; species Dermacentor andersoni. The sequence goes on from NC_092814.1 coordinate 110,183,559, forward strand.
TTTTTGGAGCGCCATATTTTATGTTACCTTCGCATCAAGCACACTTTTGGAGTAGACGAATAGCCATATTGTAAACTTACAAAGGGCCAAGATAAGAAAGCGAGAATGTCACGACCTGCACTGCAGCCCAAAGAACGTGACAAAAGAAACGGAGTAAAAATATGTTAAACGGTAACGAAGAAATCAGCTCCAGAAATTGAGCAGAAAGGCAGAAAAACAGTTTTAAGAAAACGGCTCTCAAAGTTTGACCTTCTCTTCAGTTCTGTAAAAGGCACCAAATTTGTAGTCTTTGGGGTGTTTTGTGCACGACCTACTGAAATCCAGACCTGCACAGATCTCCCTCCTCCAGCACGCGTGCCTTGTCTAGTTCGCCCCTTTTGCCGCTAGGGAAAGAACGTACGAGCAGAGTGGCGCTAGTTATAACCTGTTTGCTGTCGTCTGCTTCCGTGATCTGTTCAGTGCTTGTCTTGCCATTTCGGCAGGCACAAAGAGCTTGTATTGGCGGTAAATGAATAAATTCACATATATACAAAAGAAAACATATTTGCGAATGCTTTGCGTTTGAATAGTGAAACTAGAAGAGGAGGAGCGGTGCAAGAAATGTAAACAACGAGCATAGGTGGCAGCTGCAATGCTAGATCGACGGCATAATTTTCCCTTTCCTAGCCTCAGTAAAAGACTGGAAAAATTGTTTAAAAAGATTCATACGATAATCTAGCTTTTTTTAGTTGATTACAGATAGATTAATGTCATAGATGACATTAGGATTTACTCCTGTGTGCTGTAGTGAAAGGCAGATGATCTGGTAAAAGTATAGTAAAAGTATTCACGAGTAAGTCCTCCGCCCGATATGTGCAATAGGCTGATCGATTCTGTTTCAAGGGAAGGTGAGCATATCGTTGGATGTCTAGCTCAGTAGAAAGCTTGCAAAAAATTAAGCGATCCCAGTGCTTTAAAATGTGCTGCACTGCAGGCCTTAAATCGTGTCACGGAACTATTTTCAAACTGTAAAGATAGCTTTTCTGCGTGGTACGGCGGCAGCATAACGGTGGTGCTTAAGATACGTACGCAGTGAAGCTGTGTGCGTAATTCACTTTTTGAACTCACGACGCATTCACGGACAACTTTTAAGAGTTAAAATGAGTGGTAATCGTTCTGTCGTCGAACATTACAGTGGTTTCATGTTCCTAAAGAGCGCAGAAACGAATTTTACAACGTTGTTGCAAATGGGTCGCAAGCCCCAAGGGTAGCGTTGGCCTGGCGGCCTGGGGCACAGCTGGAAGCATCCGAAGGTCCTGGCAAAGGATGAGTCGACTGCTAACAGAACAACTTGTTTATTCTAGCATCGCAAAAGAGCGGCCGGTCAGGTCGACCGAAGTGGAGAGACGGGAGACCACGTTACTCGACGGAAGAAATCGGAGCCTCTCTCAGCGTCCGTGGGCTGCTGCTTTTATACCCTCGGAGTCGAGGGCAAGAAGGAACGGCTCGGGATGAGGCGCACGTGATGGCGCAGCGCGAACACGTTGAGACTAGAGGGTGACGCATCCGCCGGGCCGGCGCCGGTCAGACCTCCTCGCTTCACAGTTGGGGAGCTCCTCTCCCCGGCTGCCGCGCTTTGACAAGCGTGGGCACCAACATGCACACACACACACACATGCACACACGAAGACACGTGGCATTGAAACATGCCTGGACGCGCATGGCAGGAGGCGTTGCGGCAGCGCTGAACGGGCCAAAATGTCCGCCGCTTTGAACGAAGCCCCGGCGTCCGTTGCATCCGCACCGGCTATACCGCGCGTCGTAGGCGAAACGTAACAGACCGCCCCGCCGGGAGAAGGAGATCCCGATGGTCAGGGGACTGCATCCGCTGTCCGGAGGGATGTCGCTCGATGATGCTCGTAACCGAAGTCGGTCGTCCCTCGGCGTTTCTTGAGCGCAGCGCACAGAGAAGGCCTCGTTCTCACGTTCAGGTTCACACAGGACACTGCAAAGTGACTTCGGGAGAGTTGCCATTTTAGTTCTCGTTCCCAGCAAGCGTTAGAACTCGTCACGATTACCAAAGCACCCCGCAATGAAAAAAACAGCCCTGTTGCCAGGCATTGCTGACCGCACACAGCCGGAATCTCTCACGCGCCGGCCGAACAAAAGTATCCTGCAGGTACGTAAATGAACCTACGAAACCACGTACACATACTTTCACGCTGTCAACACCTGAAACTTTGGTAATTACGCGCGTGTTTGAGTACACCGCGTGCTTGCGTCGTGTTTCAGCAACACGAACTCTCAACGCCGCGCGCTTTACGCCTTAAATACGCCTTGAATAATGGTCCTTTTCTCTATTTCTTCCGCAATTCCAACACGAAATTCTAAAGGCCAGTTACCGACTGACGAAGAAAGATCTCAATTGAAAAAACTGCACCGCAGGGCTCGAGGAAACTTTTCTGCGGATTTCCTCCCGTAGCGTGTTAGCCGTCGTCTGCTACGGCAGGCCCACCACCGGCGGCGCCACCGTCGAAGCCGCGCCGAGCGGAGGAGGAGGGAAGTGAATGGCGCTACTTTGGGAGATTGAGGGGCTTTAGCTCGGACCCGCGCGCTCCGCAGCAATACTAAACAATCGTTAGCACGTTAGCATGATTCCGCCAAAGAGGGCAAAATTTCCCGCGGATATTCCTTCCTCCATTGCCATGGCTCGGTACATTGCGTACAGCGTTGCATGCGCGTTCATTTCACGAACTTTAGTTCCTCCTGTCCCACCTGGCCACAGCAACATGCGGTAGAGCATGGTCCAGATAACGCAGCGCAACAAAACAAGGAGACCAACGCAAACCTGCCCGCACGGCGCCTTTGCCGCGGTGCGAAACCTACGGAGCAACACGTGTGAGCGCACAAAACAATAACAAAGCCGCCATTGTGGCCCGAAAGGCGGGGCAGTACAGGCGGGCCACTACAGCAAAGAAATAAAAAAAAAGCAAAACAAAGAGCCTTCTGCGTCATTTCCTCCACACTTTTCTCCTAGCGCGCGGAAGGGGTAGGGGTAGGGCCTCTCCTCAGTTTCCTTCCTCCATGGAGGCAGCAATGGGAGCGGTTGACCCGGCATGGGAATTATGGGAAGTACTATCGGCGTCAAATGAAAGTTGAACAGCGGAGCGCGTGGCCCAAGCACAAGTTAAGGCTAAACCCCATTAGCGCGATTTCGTGCGCGACAGCGACGAGCGACGGGTTCGCGCGACGGATCGGGCCGTCGCTTGAACAGATCGCTCGGTCTTGTCGCGCGATCGCTCGGTTTTGCAAATCTAGAATTCGTCGCTCGTCGCCCGGAAGTGCTATGAGCGACTAGCCAATAGCGCAAAGCCGGAACTGGATGTACATAACTCCAGTACTTCCGATTGTCGCACGGAACGAGCAAACGATTGAATTTTTATACGTGCAAGGATAAGAACCTACTGCAAGACTTTCAGGAATAATTAGGCTGCTTTTTACAGTAAAATACATCAACTTAAGTTAATAAAGCACGCGTCACGCTAGTTTCGGCGCCTATATTGCTGCCCTCATACCGGCAACACTGGGGAGACGTCGCTCGAAGTCATCGCTCGCATGGGGTGCAACTTGTAGGCGACGAGCGAACGCGACAGCCATCTCCATCGCGTCGCTTGTCGCTGTCGCGTGCAAGATCGCTTGCATGGGGTTTATACTTTAAGATATAGTGCGCGCCGTCCAGTCATCACCATTGACAGGCGCGCACATCCGATTTGGCCGCACGGCGCGATCCCCCTCTAGTGAGATAATTTCGCTTCTGTTCTGGTTCTTACATTTGAAAGGGAGGATATAAAAATAAAAACGAAGCTAAAATATTGCAGTTTACGGCGAGTCTTGTCGCACAGATCGCCGAAGCCACAGGTGCTGTCAGCGCGAATAGCGGTGCGCGTGGTGCAGTTTGCACCGTCATCGCCCGCACCGCGCGGGCGAATCTACCTGGCGATGACGGTGCACGGTAGGCCAACACCCTCTTGGCCGTGCGCAGCCGGCGGGCGAGGAGAATCGTGGAGGAAAGCGCCGTGAGGAGGAGAGTGTCGCTACTTTCAAATTATCAAGGGGCTTTACATACCACTAGAGTTACTGTACATACCACAGCGCAGCAGCGCCAGATTTCCCTCTAGGTAATGTAGTGAAAAACTCTATGCGATGGCGTATGCAACATCACCACTCTCCCAGTTCGTTGGCGGGAGATTTGAAATCCGATAAATGTATTCGGACCCTTCAGATAAAATTTTCTCGTAAACTAAGTATTTTCTTGGCACGAAACAAGCGTTGCGAGGTTTCTGGAATGGTATTTAAACAGTCCACGTCGACTTCGTATTTGCCTTTAGTGTCCCTTTAACATATTGCAGCAGCCACCACTTTGCAGGCAACTCTGAAACAACTGTGCATACCTCATTGGCAGAAGTTAAAAAAGCCAAAGTGGTCTCAAATCATACAATCCAACACTGCACTTTATTTTCACCATTTGCATAAGACTTTCCAAGCAAACGATGATAATGAAACAAAATGTTCAGCAGCCTAATGACACAACAGGCATGAATGGATGGTACACAATCTAATTCAGCATGGCCAAATTGTGGCTCATAACCAGGAGAAAGAAAAAGAGGCATGTGTATATATATTTATATTTGTAAACATACATATATATCTGCATTTAAACTGGTATATCTACCCCACTGGGAAATGCAGATGAACAGCAGCGAATTACGATGAAAAAACCAAGAAGAGTGCACGAGTTGTGGGAATGTGACCACAGGTAGCAGAAATGCCCTGTTCCTAGTGACAACCACATCTGACAAGGCATATTTTTCACTTCTACAAAAGGTTAATCCTGGGATCACCTCGAAAGCATTGCAGGCACTTCTGATGGCACAGCAGCAGCAGGTCACAACAGCTTTGTTTGCTCTTAAATCAACAGGAGCTTCCTTTTTAACCATCACAACACACGACTATGAACAGTTGAAGCTACAGTGCATCCATCATAGGACAGGCAGCCAGCACTCACGGACTACAACGTAATAGGCAACATGAGGAGGGGGAAAAAAATGGCTATACACCACAAATACAAAGCCTTGGAATCTGAGTTATCCACAAGGCAGAACAATCACTTTACTGTTTACTTAAAGCATGCATAGGGACATGGTCGTAAAGGCAACACCAGGTCAAACTCAGACTGAACACCTCATGGTAACAGTAGTAGTTTTGGTGCCATGATCAAGCTATCGAATTAAGGGGAACACAAACTCAACCTAAGCTTGACCACAACATAATACAGAAATTAATGTTGGGGCACAAAATACAGATGATACCAGTTTCCATACGGGTACTAGCACAATTAAAACAGTTTTCTGCTGCATAAAAACCTGACAAAGTATGCATGACACAAATTTGCAACACTACAAATGCAAGCGAAACTTGGAACACCAGTAGAAGTTTCCCAGTGCTTGCCTGGATGCCTTGTCTAGTACTCAATATCATAAGCAAACTTTTGAATATTGAAGAAAATGTATGACCAGCTGCTACACCACTAAAACAAGACCATACAAACCAGTTAAAAAAGACAGCATTCCTGCACAGTATGGTAAAGTGGTAAAGATAGAGGAACCAGCAGCGTATCTGGAACATGTATTTACATATGGACGAAAAGGCAAAACATAGGCTACTACATTTCTTTTTCTTTACACAACTATATGTGCTTGAAAAATGTAGTGGCATGTGATGCATCATAAGAACAAGTGGAAAACAGCACTCATGCTAAAGGTGTAGCATAAAATGACCAGCCATGCAGGTTTTTGCATCTTCTAAAACATGTCTGCATTTACCTTTTACAGTACAATTACACAAACCTGCACATTTATTATATATATAGATATATATCTAAAAATGCAGTAAGAAATTATTTTGATGCTACTAAGCCATTAAAATATTTTGTTACAGTTATCTGTGCACTCAAAATGACTGCGAGTTACAAGTTAACATACAATGTGATGAAGAAAATGAATGCTTGGGAGAAATATACCCTTGTATGAGACAGAGGTACATATATTTTTTTGTCAACATGACATAGGACAAACATGGCGACACACTTGCAAAGTACAAAACAAACACAGGCTTTAAGCTATAGTTAAATGGCAAAATAAAGTGAATATGCCATACATTCTCGAAGCTTTGTAAGTTTAGAATAAAACAATAAAGATTTAAATCTAAATAAGCATAAAATATTACAACACTTCCTCATGCTGGTCAACAATTTAATCTCTTGGAGACTCAAAACTTAAGATAGCATGACAGACTCGACCAGGAGAGACAACAATAGTACTACAAGTGCATATCGTAAATGTTAAACATAGCGCAAGAAACAAAAGCTTGCACACATTAGTGCAATGAGGCATTTTGTGTGGCTGCATAGTGATAAATGATGATGCACCACACAGACACTGCAGTGCTCAGTGCAGAAGCATTTCAAGCAAATGGAGCTTTTGTTTCTGAAATGTTCTAAAAAAAAAAAAAAAAAAACACACACACACACAAATAGACTACGCTTCCTCCTGTGAAAGCCACTGAGATGCAAAAATTATGAAATCTACTCACACAACAAGACTGACCACTCAGCTTTCACGCTTCTCATTTCAAGGATAACTCCATTTACATGCCCCGGCACATGTAGTTGGTGCAGCCATTTTTGCACAATGCTCAGGCAGAGCCTGCACACTGTCAATGCAGTCACATGTGCCCAAGAACAGTCCCCAAATGTGTAAATGAAAGCAACAGTGAATGAGAAAACAGATGAGGGATGCCAGTCTATCAGAAAATGAAAATGACAGTGCTTTAAATATATAATGGCAGAAAACTTCGTCTTCCCATTCCCTCCCTTCAGTTGTCTGCGCTGCTGCCTCCACCACAGACGTCCTGGCGCTCTTTCATGACTGTTTGAATCTTCTTGAAGAAACACCGCTTTGTGGCAGGGGAATCATCTTCAGAAATATCATCCTCATGCAAGATGCGCTTGCTCACATTCTCGCTGCTCTGAACCATACGATTGATGACACGCAGATCCTGCAGTTGTTAAATGAAAATGAATAACCTAATCACCTCTCTATGACTAGTAAAACATCAAAATGCAAACGACACTTCACCTCTCTATGATAAAAAAAAAAAACATCAACATACACACGACACTTCAATTTCTAGCATCTAACAAAGCTCATACACTAAAATTTGAGCTGGTAGAGAGTCTGGTCCTTCTTTCACACTATGTATAATAACACTGAAATGATTCTTAGAAATTTCAGTCATACTTTAGAGCAAGGAAACTGTCACTAAGTACCAAGCCTGCTGGATAAGTACAACAGCAAACAAAAAAGAACGAAAGAAGACAGAGAAAAGGCTTTTACTGCGATTAACAGCTACCTCACCTTGGCTGGACTTTGGCTAAAGTGATAAGTATGGTGCTTGGGTGACACAGGATAGCAACCAGCTTTCAGTGGTGACACAAAAACTTTTCTGTTGTGGGACACCTGCCGCCGTGGTGAGTTGACCACACATTTGGCTCGAGGCAATGGTGTCAAGCCAACACTTTCATTCTGAAACAAACAGCAATTCTTCATTATTACAAACACACATACAATCCTCTTGTCATTTCACATGCTGCAATTCACTGCTTTCAGCTTTTCATGCAGCAGCCATATGAATTTTATCAGAAATCAGTGATGTGACTGGTCCAAGCAACTTCGGAGCAACTTTTTGAACAGCTAAAACCTCATTTTGGAGCAGACTTGTACGTAACATCATTAATTAGATGTAATCAATTACATTTACTGGTAATTCTATAATTTATCAATTACTTTGCTTGATAACGCTAATTGTAATTCAATTACTTTTTTCAGTAACTGATTACATGTAACCAGTTACTTTATTGATAAGACAAGCTGTAACAGGTGAAGCAACTTTGAGAATCCAAATTTGGCGAAAACTACAGCCCGAGGTCCTGCCACGCAGCAGCCTCGCAAATGCGTCTGTACAGACAGGCGAACCTGGGGGCTTAGTGTTTGTTTCCTCACTGAACCGGTGTTCATATGTCTCAATAGCAAAGGCCGCTTAGGACGATAATGCCAGGATATTACACATGAACATTGTTTCTTTTTCCCAGCTTTTCATTAGCCCAACCGAGAGGTGCTGCGCTTCATAGAAGACCAAGAAAGTACTAAGTATTCGCAATCTTCTGCACAAGATTCATAAACATTACACCACCCCCTACTGCCCAGAGAGAGAGGGATACAAGGAAGGCAGGGATGTCAACCAGTCAAGAGTCTGGTTGGCTACCCTACGCTGGGGGAAGGGAGAAGGGGAAGAGAGAGAAGGTATAGAGGTGTGCACATACCAGCGTGCACATAAAGCTAGCTGGCTAACCTCCCTCTCTTTTCCTCTCTTTCTCCTCAAGTGAGTTTTCAGTGTTGCGGCTGAAGTCTTCACAACAAAAACCAGAGACAATGAGCAAAAATTTTGTTAAAAAGCATTTGTTAGTGCAGACACGCAATGTATGAAGGGCTGCAAAGGATGCACTATAGTGCCAGGCCAGCTCTTACTGTTTAATGTATCTATGCAATGGAAATATAACTTCAGCGGAAAATAGTGAAGTGATCAATTACTTTTGAGTAATTCCTCAGTAACTTTCATGGGGTCAGTAATTGGTAACTGTAATCAAATACATTTTTTAATAAAGTAATTGTAATCGGTAACTTTTTCCTATAACGTGTACTTGTATAATGTGTAATTTGCTGCTTTGAAGCAGCGCATTGCCCTTTTAGAGCAGTTACTATCCACACATTTTCAAGCCCAAATATTTTGTCTAGCTAGAGCAGTATTGCCATGTTCCCAAACAAGAATCAGCATATGCACAAGTGAATGCATGCGTTTGTCTAGGTATACCAAAGAATAAAATTCACTTAATGCTTTTCATTTTCCCATGTAGAGCCCTTAATTTCTTCTGTCAATTGATGGACAAAATCCTTAGGCTCATGGTTCCTTGCAGTTCGTAGAATGCAGGACTAATTAAACATATGGGCCTTTATGTCTCAAGCCAACTCTGTGAACATGAAGGTTGACATAATGGAAGGCTTCAGATTAAATTTTAAAAGTGCTTTAACATGCATTTCATGAATGTACACGCGTGTATTTGAATTCTACACACTCTGGTGCCTGGTTTCTGATACCGAGATTCGATATCGCAAGTAAGAGGGGCTGAATTCACATAGCTTTTCATTAGTAAATGCTCTTTGCCACTGGCTGGCCACCTTTGCTTATATGCCTAGTACCAGGATCGGCTGGAATTTTTTCAAAAAAATTCAACTTTAAGAGCTTTTCCTGCAGCACCGAGTACACATTGTAACTGTGCATCTACGAACTTGCAGTTGCTGATTAGTCATGCGGTTTCACTCAAGTAGGATTCTTATTCCTCCCTTTGGCTAGTGACTACAAGTGCCAAATTCCTACTGCGCTGCTTCGATGCATCTGCCTTGATCCTCCTCCTTTACCTGCCTTGTGGTGCCCCTTACTGTGCAAGCACCACGATACTGCAAGCCCCGGAAAAACCCCGTCTCTTGGCTATGAAACCATTTAGCAGCAGCGACAGCATCATGTACACACCGTAACAGTCCATCTACAAATTTGCAGTTGCTGATCAGCCGTGCAGTTGCACTCAAGTCGGATTTTGTTCCTACCTCTGGCTGCCAACCACAAGTGCCAAATTCCTACTGTGCTGCTTTAAAGCACCTGCCTTCATCATCGTTCTTCACCTGATCTGCAGTGGCCCTGACTGCGAAGCACCAGTACACTGCAATCCCCAGATAAACCCAGTCCCCTGGCTACGAAACCATTTTGGTGGCGGCGGTGGCGACAGTAGCAGCGGTAGCACCATGTACACATCGTAACTGTGCATCTACGAATTTGCAGGTAAATGCACTGGTTTAGTTTCCTCAGTTAGTCTTTGTTCATGCCGCAGTTTCTGCTGCTTCTGCTGCCACTGCCACTCCTGTCTGCATATGTACTCCACATCACTGAAGTGTGATGCCAAACTACTGCTATTGCGATGTCGGACACATGCCCTTCGTGCATGCCCTTTGTGCATATTGCCATAAGGGAGCAAATATAAAGTGCACCGAATGTGGTCATAAATACCACTTCACTAAATGCACTGAACTGACCAAAAATCCTACAAAGGAAGAAATGAGACTGCCAGAAAAGTTTAGCGTTGTCCAACATGCCGCACTGAGCAACGTTCTGTTTTTAGTGAAGACAGCAATTCTGACACTAATATCAAAGTTATTCTTGCATCTATCAAACAAAGGCTTGAATGCTTACCTGCCCTGAAAATAACAGTAGAGAAAATGGAACAAGCTATCGGCTTTGTCTTGGATAAGTTCGATTTATTTGAAAAGAAGATAGACCGGCACGATACCAAGATAAAAGCACTCAAAACGAGGGTTGCAGAGCTGGAACAGATGGATGATAACAATGAAGTCGTGCAAGCGCAATTCCAGCGAGAACTGCATGAACTCGAATTCAGAAGTCGACGTCAAAACTAAGTACATGGAATTGTAGCAGCACCGGTTGAGGACCTAACTGCTTCATTAAACACCGTCACTAAAAAACTTGAGGTTCCACACATCATGCCATGTGATGCTGTTTCCGTTCACAGGATGCCCTCTAAGAGATAACAGTCCTGGCATAATAGCTTGATTTGCAAGACAAATGACAAGAGATGCATGGTTGGCAAATAAAAGTAAGCTGAAAGAGAGCACACCACGTGTGTACATTCAGGAAAACTTGACTCGGCATGATAGGGAACTACTTCAATCGATAAAGGCTGTGGCCAAAGAAAAGGGCTATCACTATGTTTGGCATCCGAGTGGCAAGGTCCCGGTGCGAAAAACTGATGGAGCCGGAGCCATACGTGTCAAGAGTACCGAGGGCTTCGAATGGCTGTAATGGACACACACTTTTACTTGCCACCTGAAGTGAACGCTGTTGTGTCAAGGTTATCACCTGTTTCTGTAAAATATATACACCAGAAGGCCAGGCCTGTTAGAAACAAAGTGTTCCCCTTAGAAGAGATGTTTGGCGAATTCAAAGTGCACAAATGACAAAGATGTTTTCAGGCTGGAGCAATACAACACACTCTAGCTAAACCGAATTGATGCCAGAGGGTTGCAGTATTGGTTCAGGAAAATATTGAATGTCAACTAATCAGGGTGTCTACTAAGTTGACATTTCTAAATTTCCCGAGTTTTACAGGTTTTCCTTTTTTCCTTAAGTGCCTTTGGAAAATTTTCTGAATGAGACAGAACTTTGTTATATGTCAAGACAGGCTGACACCATGTTGCCCGATGTTGCCACTCTCTAGTAAGCAAGCATGTTGAAACAAAAAATGACTTAATCCAGTTTGAATAGTAAGGTGTAATGTTTATTTTATTTAAGAAGAAAACAGAAGCAAGGTGTTAGTAAAATACACAACGAATAAAATATATTTGAAAAAAAAAATGGCAAAACCCATTCCAAATGGAGTCCAACATATTCAAATACCAATGAAAAGGAGATGCACACAGAAGCAAATATTTTCGAATATGAGCTATTTATATCAACTGATAGCAAGCTCAGTGGTATAAGGCCTGAACTTTGTCATAACTAAGATTCTCTCTCAGCAGTTGGAAAGTCAACCTCAACTGTCCTGACATACTCTCAGCCCGTACACAACACCTCAGTGATGGGTTGCACTGCTTTAAAGTTTATTTTGGTAAGGACAAGGGACACCTGCATCTCGGCATCAGCCAACACTTTGTTTTTTGAGTTCAAGCTTCTTCAAAGAAGCGGAGGCACGCTTCCTTTCCTGTTCATTCCTGAATGCATGGATCCTTTCTGTTCTCTTCCTCCTTCCACCACGTGCTCGCCCCAAGGGCCATTTGAAGCATCCTCTTGGTCAGTTGTACAGTCAACGTCCGATTTTTCAGACTCCCTAAGCGCCGCGAAAACGTCCTAAAAATTGGGCAGTCCGAAAAAATGAGTGCCTGTCTAACTGCCCTTAAGGGCTAAAATCACCACAGGCACGTCCAAAAAAGCTCTGGAGGCCTGCCAGTACATTTATCAGGTATATCGGTGCTCATAGTGTGACAGGAGGTGGGGATGCATGCACATATAATTAAGGAATACATACTGCGTCCCGTGACAATTGCCCCTTCCCACGCTTGTTAAGCTTCACCGCCATAGTTTGCGTATGCTTCACCGCCTAACATTGCAGTAATGAGGCGAAGCTGACTTTCAAGAACCGGCCTTAGGCAACGCGTTGTGTTTTCCGAGCTTCGAAGCCAATCTGGAAGATTACAACGGCGGAGTCAGTGCCACTGCTGACAGCGGCGAATTCTTTAAATGAAAAACACGGCACCGCACGGCAAGAAGCTTAATAGCGAAGGTAGAAGCAGCTAGGCCTCGCATTGCCACGGTGGTGGCTACGGCTGACAGAAGCTTTTGCGTGCTAGAGCGCCGGTTCGAGGCGGCGAGATAGTCAAAATTGCGACAGTGGTGGCTTTGATTAATGCCGTTTCGGACCTGCAGTCAAGGCAAAAAGTCCGAAATATCGGTCGGCGAAGTGTTCCTGCATCCCAAATTTCAGATGTTCTTGTACATTGACTCCATGGGGTACTTGGTGGTGCCGCGAGGCCATGCGAATTATCGGGCATGTCAGAAAAATCGGGCGTCTGGAAAATCGGTCGTTGACTGTACTCTGGAAACTCCTCAAGCCGACGACAAGGTGTTAAATATAATTTGTTACGATTCCTCTGTTACTGGAGCCAGCATTAGCATGACCTTCATTCACTTTCAATAAAATTACGGCGAATTTTTCCTGATAGAAGCACAAATTCCCTGAGTTTTCCCTGAGTATTTCCAGAATATTCAAATTCCCTGAGAATCCCCGGTTCTCCCAGTTCGTAGACGCTCTAACTAATTGAACGTTATTGCCTAATGGCGTTTGACTCTAAAGTGCTTACACTGCATGCGGACAAAACAGTACTTTTTGTCTCGTACCACCCACCGAAGGGCGGCATTACTAAGTTCCTGGAATTTTATGACCTTTTTCTAACTTTTATTACTGAAAATAACTTTATTTTGATTGCCGATGCACACGAAAAGAATACCATCTTTCTTTCCTAAATGTTGAACATCACAGACATAATTTGCTACTGTCTCGAGTGAACATGCTCCCCACACCGCCACAAGTTTCACGCCGCAACTTCGAAATTACAAGTCAATGGCCAAGAATTATAGGGAAACGATTTAGCAGATGAATTTAAAGACTGGCGCAAGCAGTGGCTTGCCAGTCTTTGAATACACGAGTACACCGAACAGTGACTATACTTCTGCAACATGTAACAGCTCGGGAAATATCTGTGATACAGAGCCTAAAAAACAGTACAGTTAAACACTGATATAATGAACTTCAATATAACAAAATTCTCAATATAACAAAGTATTTAACTTTTTATAGCCTCTTGTCCATAGAACATGCATGTAATTAGAAGCTCAATATAACGAAGTGTTTTTATGCGATTACAATATAATGAAATTTCGCTTCCACAGCAAAGAAAAGCCGAGCCAATAATTGGAAACTTCCGCGGACGTAGATGGCGGAATGATTGAGTTACAAGCGGCTGCTTGCAAATGCACCTCTCAAATCGCGCCGACAAGAGCGACTGCTAAAGTGAAGCTGCATCATGTTCCATAAGTCCAAGTACGATAACTTCCTATCGCGCCCCGTGCACTGTGATTTAAGCGCGAGTGAAAGCGTGCGAGGGTAAGAAAGAAAGATGGTGGTTTCACGTACGAGGGCCGCCTCCCCGTGCATGCAAAAGGAAAGAGGAGGATGGGAGGGAGTTCGCAGTAACGCGATCAAGTGCGCTTGTCTCAATTTCTGGCACGTGTCTCGGCCATGGCTGCGCACGGCTGTTCACGCGGTTGAGCGCATACGCAGCTGCGGACCCTGCTTTAGGGATAATCTGGTAATCTGCCATGTGTGCAAAGAGTGGCGTGTCGAGACGGCGTGGCATCATGTAAGCTGTCTTCCCGCGCGTTTAGTATTCAAGGTTGCGTAATCTCGAGTTTCGGTGACCCGTTGGCGCGAGAGGCAGACGAAGCATTGTTTCCCTGCTACCGGCACTTTTCATGATAGCGGTGTCCCATTGCAGGCAACGCTATCAGGCGCGGGGCCGGAGTGCACGCAAAAGCGTGGCTGGCTTCGCTTAATTCATACCGCCTATGTGAAGATATTGTCGACGTAGCATGAAACTATCATTCGTCGCTGACTCCCAAATTCTTCAAAATGAGTTGTTTTCTGATTCTAATTTGTTTTTTTCGATTGCCCGACAATTCGGAAAATTCTGCGGCCATATATGTGCATAACGACAGCAGTTATTTCCGGCAAGAATGCAGATAGCAAAGGTAACCGTAATACATAAAAAAAGGTAACCGAAATGATTTGGGCAACTATAGGCCGGTATCTATACTACCTATGATCTCAAAGGTCTTTGAAAAACTTTTTCACTTTTGTTTATCCAAATTCCTTGAAAAGTACCAACTGCTTACTTCACATCAATTTGGCTTCACTAAAAACAAATCAACTGAACTGGAATTTTTCGCACAGAAATAATTTATAGTTGAACAGTTTGAAAATATAGTCTATGGCACTTGGTGTATTTGTTGATTTTTCAAAGGCTTTCGACTTGGTGAATCCTGGCATTTTGTTGCAAAATTTACATCAATACGGTCATATTTATCACAGAGAAAGCAAGTGGTTCAGCTAACTAATGCTTGTTCTGCAGTTAAACCTATCCAAACTGTTGTACCACAAGGTAGTATACTGGGATCTCTCCTCTTTTAAGATTTATTATTTATGCAGATCTATCTTCTCAGGGAAAAATATTTCAGAAATAATACCTGCATGTAAAGAAACCTTGACAGCACTGAAAAATGGGCAACATCAAACTCTATGCGTATAAATGAAAAGAAAACTAAGGCAGTAATTTTCCCGCTAATGAACAAAATAATTTCGCCACACCAACCCATAGTACTGAACTCCCGTCATATAAATATTGTAGAGAGTTTCAAATGTCTTGGTGCAGTGTTTCTTTTTATTTTTTTTGTCATATGTCTTGGGACGATTACATTAACTATCTAACCACAAAGTTAGCTCCAATCACCAGCATAGTGGGCCAGTTAAAACATCAACTCAACTACCAACATGAACAATTTAAATTGCTTCTTTATAACTCGCTTTTTTATTCTCACCTCAACTACTGCCAACTGGTATGGGGAACCTCAGCTCCCTATAGCTTGCCATACATTCACCTTTTACAGAAAAAATACATTCGTCATGTTTATAAAGCACCATACCGATCCCACACAGCTCAACTTTTTCTCAATGCCAGAGTAATAAGTACACACAGCTTATATAAATACAGACTGAGCGTGAAGTCCAAAACAGAGATGAGACAAAACCCCAGTAGTTTATAAATTCTTGCAAATTTGCAAAACAAGTTAGCATGCTACCGAAATATATATGCAGAAAGCTGGTTAGTTCATACTCCTCGCCTTAATACCGAACAACAGCATTTATCTCACACATTACCGTCTTTTGACCACCTACAAATTAGATGGCTTTGATTTATTTTCTTGTTCTTGTTGGAATCTCTGCATTATGTGCAGTGCTTAGTTTTGCATATTTCCTATCACTGTGATTTCGTGCTATTCCATGGTTTGTATCGTCAGTAGAATTTGTTTTTGTTGGAGACTCGATCATTATCCTGTTTGCTACATTTTACTCAATGTGTCAATTTTGTGTATACCGTGCCAAAATAAACAAATGAGGCTCTGTGGGCTGATCAAGCTGCCTGTGAGCAGCTTTTTTTTTTCTTTCACCCTCTCATCTATGTATGATGGCAAATAATATAGGTCCTGAATTCCCCAGGCACTATACATTACTGCAGGAGATGGAATTCTTGGATGAAGAATTCCTCCTTCTGTTCAAACTAAAGCATACTACATGTACTGTTCCGATTATCATTTTGAACAATTTAGACACTCATTTATTTTTAAAAGGAAATGTCATATTGCATAAACAAAGTAATTCAATTAATCCTCAAATTAAAGAAATTCTGGCTCACAAAACCTATAATTGCATTTCTTTTCCATTTTCTCTATCTCCGTAACATTTAACAGACTACTTTTCCCCCAACTTGATACAGTATTCTTGCAGTACGGTCTGCATATTTTTAATGCAAAAATCACACTTCTCGTATGCTTACTTGCAGGGCATGCAAGCTACAAAACTTACAGTAAAAAAGTTTGAACTCCCTGTATTCTCCCATCCCCGTTATTCCATGGTATAACTATTTTGTTGATTTGGAGGTATTTGGTTGCACACCTGTTAATCAAGTAAAGCCCTGCAATAATGAATCGTTGCAAATCGTGAAGGTGCAACTCAAAAGAACACCTATCATCTCAGCACTTTTTAGTCGTCTCTTTTTGCAGTTTGCGTGGAGTCCCCATCAGGTACTCGTGCTTCATTTTGTTTGATTCAATGCAAGGCAGTAGCCATTCACAAGCAAAGTGAAATGTGTTTGGATTTCTACCTGCATGTTCACACAACACTTTCTGGCCATCGCAGTACTTGACTATGCTACTGGGCATAGATGCACTTACAGTGGAACCACGGTTATACGTCCCCCGGTTTTGCGACAACCCAAGTTTTACGACGGATTAGTGCAGTCCCGGCGGAGTCCCCATAGAAGCCATGCATTAAAAACCCCGGTTATCTGACGCAATTTTAAGCCTGACCCGCATTATGCGACCACCCTCGCGAAGCGCAGGACGGAACGGCGGGCAAAAGAAAAGTGCCGCGGGTCTCTTTCCTCGCTCCATCTCTCCGCATGCGGAGCACTTGACACCGCTCGACCGGTTTGCTCCGGCACAGCTTTCTTCCCTGCTTTGTCTCATCGTTCGTTTCTCTCTCCCCCACAAGCAGCCGCCCGTGACGCTCGCTGTGCTGAAATAGCGCCTTTTATTCTCTACAGTCACTTTCTCCCTCTATTCTCGCCGTTGTCGGCTCTCGTCGCGTTGGGGAAGCGTTTCTCCCCTTCCAGTTTCCCTGCAACAGATCGCCGACAAGGTAGCACGGAGAGGCCTAGGTTTATCGCACATGTTCTTCGTCGTAATCCTAGTGACCAGCGTTCAGCGGAGGCTCTGAGTTGTGCGGAGCAACGCAATGCACTATGTCCCGAAAGCGGACAGTTCTGTTGCTCGGCGATAAGCTGAATATTATCGAGGAAGCAGAAAAGCAGCATGGAGAAACGAAAGCCAGCATTGCCCGGGACCTTAAGATACCCAAATCTTCGCTTCAGACGATCCTGGCAAACAAAGCGGTGATACTGCAGAATGCCAAGTTCGGGCTCAAGCAGAAAGTGGCAAAAGAAGGACAGCATGAGAAGACAGAAAAAGTTCTCGTCGAGTGGCTGCATCAAGCACGGAGCTCTACAATCAACGTTGACGGCGCCATTCTAAATGAAAAGGCGGACCTTGTGGCATTGCGTCTCGGCATCGACGACTTTCAGGCATCGAAGGGGTGGCTGGATCGCTTTAAAAAACGAAACAGGATTGTGTACAGCTGCTCCTGCTGAGAAAGCATTTCCGTGGACGTTTCAATGGTGAACAAGTGGATGGAGTCGCTGCCCGAGATGACTGCTGCATACAAGCCCTGCAACGTTTTCAGCGCCGATGAGAGCAGTATCTTTTACCATATGCAGCCCGAGCAAACCTTTGCGTTTAAGGGTGACAACTGTCATGGCGGCAAGCGTAATAAAGAGCATGTGACGGCACTATTCTGTGCTAACAAGGAAAATTCCGAGAGGCTTCCCGTGCTCGTTGTTGGAAAGTTTGCAAAGCCACGGTGCTTTAAGAACTCTAAGATGCTGCCCTGCAGCTACAATTTCAACAAAAAGGCGTGGATGACGTCTTCACTCTTCAGCAATTTTTTCCAGCAGCTGGATAACAAAATGGGTGCTAAGGCGAGGAAAATATTGCTTTTCGTGGACAACACATCGTGCCATCCACCCAATACGTTCAGCCTGAGGAACATAAACATTGTTTTTTTTGCCGCCCAACTGCACAAGCCGGCTGCAGCCGCTGGATGCTGGCATCATTAAGTGCGTCAAGCAAGGCTACCGGAAGCAGTTAGTGCAGCGTCGGCGGGCGCCTATGGAGCGCAGCGAGTC
This sequence comes from Dermacentor andersoni, assembly GCF_023375885.2. Classification (NCBI taxonomy): domain Eukaryota; kingdom Metazoa; phylum Arthropoda; class Arachnida; order Ixodida; family Ixodidae; genus Dermacentor; species Dermacentor andersoni. The sequence continues at coordinate 110,201,912 of NC_092814.1, forward strand.
AGAAAAAAAAGATCACTGGGCTCGACGCCATGCATTTTATTGCCAGTTCGTGGAACGCAGTGTTGCGAAGCACAATCGCTAACTCGTTCAAGCAATGTGGCTTTAAGAGAGAGACTGCCTCCTCTGCTGTGGACGCAGCAACCTTGATGCCGCTCGAGGCCAATGCAGGCTTCGTCGACGACGATTTCGAGGGTTTAAAAACCTCGCCACGACATTTGCTGAGTACATGGAGGCCGACGACAACATTGCGATCTGCAGCGAAGTGTCGCTGGATGTCGCCATCAAGGAGGCTTTGCCTAGCGCCGAAACCGCTGTGACATCGGACAAGGACAACAACGACGCCACAGATGCTGTGCCTGTGTCTACCACGTTCGCCGAGGTGCTACGGCACATAGACGGCATCCGGAACTTCATCTGTTCATGCGACAACGCAGAGAATTTCCTTTTAGACGTTGCCCAACTCGAGGGAAAGCTCTTGGTTCACAGATCAAACAAGGTCCAAAAGAAACTTACCGACTTTTTTTAAAGTTCGCGCCGGCTGGTGGGAATCGCGGCAGTAGGCAGTGGAGTGCCGTAAAGGTTCGTTTGAATAAAGCATGATTGGTACCTGTACTGCAGCATTAATTCTTATCGCATTTACTTTTTGGGTAATTTGGGTTTCCAAGCTCTGCAGAGTATGTTAGAACGACAGAAAGCTGAGCTAGTTGGTAAGGATTCATTATGCAAAAAAGAGGTGAGGCGTGCAGACAGGACACAAGAGTAGAGAGACAACACGAACGCCGGGGTTCGTGTTGTCCACTTCTCTACTCTTGTGTCCTGTCTGCACGCCTCAGAGTATGTTAGTAGTTTACATTGAAGTTTCTCGTAAATCCGTTGCGTGAAATAAGTACTATCTTTATAGGCATAATTTATGTTTAGATTTTACTATGCCTGCATTTAACGATGCTTTTTCAAGGTACCAAGAAAGTCATATAATCGGGGTTCCACTGTACTTGAGAAAATCACCCATCGTTTGAAAAATGCATACGGCACATATCTCACCACTGCCACACTCTCACAGCCGCCTCTGTTCATGTGCAGTTTTGCGAGAGTTCATCCCACACAGCTGCGAGCATTTGATTTGCATGCGTTGAAGAAAACTGCAATTTTCGCGGGGGTGTTGTGTACAACACACAAACGGATTCCGTAACGAAGTAAAGGCATGTTGATATAGTATACCTATGCCCACGGTGGCAGAATACCCTTGGTCATATATGGTGGCTTGCATGGAAAACACAACGGTCGTCACATTTTTAACATCGTCGCAATCAAATTGCGATGATGTTATGTCGAAGGCTGTATATGACTAACCTTCCATAGTTTTTTCGGCGTCCGGCAGCAGAAACAGACTTAGCGATTTCTAACAAACCCATACGAGTGCAGTGCGGCGGTGCAGATGTCAAAATGCAGAACAGATTAGAACGCTCGCCATGAACAATAGCGTGACATCAAGGTTATGGCAGTATATAAGCAGGACAGGTATCGACACTAAAAACAGCTGCGTTATCGATGGGGCGGACACGTATAGTTCATACACCCGAAGAACAACATGTGTACGAAGAACGCTAGAAGGAACAGCAACGAGAATGTAAACGGTGCGAGCGCGAAATGACCACCGATGAAGAACATTCCCACGATGCTAAACAACGATAACCGCGAGCCCGGGCACCTCCGAATGAGCAATGACGCCAGACTCACAACGCAAAAAACGCCAACCATTCCACTCTGTGAAGATGGAATGACAGCAAAAGCACTTTGCTTTTCGTTTAAAAGCTTTGACTGTCATCAGCTTTCGCTGTCATTCCATCTTCACAGGGTGGAATGGTTGTCTTAATTTTTTTTTTGTTATTGGTGTCAGTATGTGAAGCTTTCATGCAAGCTTGCCCGTTTTCACATACCGCAATACATTTGTACATGACCAAAATTTGCAAATGGAACATTTATTGTTTTATGCATACTCTTGTACAGCGTACTTGTGCGCAGTAAAGCACACATCTAGACGCTGGCCTCGCCATTTACGAGACGTGGCATTGAGGCACACATCTTTGAAGCTAAGCCATTAGTGCCACTGCGAGGAGCAACAGTATCTTTCAGTTGCGGCGAAAATGGCAAACAGACTTACGACCATGGCAAGTTGCATCTGTCAAGCGGCAACTGTGATTTTGCATGATCATTACGGTGCAGCACCTTGTCACGCACAGTGAAGGTTGTGTTTGGTCTGCTAGTTATAACCATTGGCCTAATCGAATATTGTCCTCTGTTAATCATTTAGTTACTGGCCTTCAGAGATTTCTTTAACTCCAGAGCACTCGCTTGTTGACTCTCATGGACACTCAAAATGGCACTGCAGGCGTGGAAGGCAATGACAGATTTCGAGCGCTTGCCGGCTTCTCTTTCCCCGAAAGACTACTAAAATGACATCTCGGTGCAAATTATGCAATTTGTCCTAATGTTGCAGGATGCGGCACATATTAAATCACTGCTTTTGGCACTGTTTAGCACAACTGGAGAACCAATCACATCACTGAGAAACTAATATTTGTATCTGATTCATTAGTTCGCCATCATTGAACAAAAAAGCTTGTATACCTTGCTTGAATCCGGAGAGAATTTTATGGCAAATGTTGTCATCCTTTTCCTGTAGATCTGCGAATAAAAATTGCAAGGCTTAATAATATTAAGTGCCCCAGAACAAAATTATGCGACAATACAGAACTGAAAATCTACACAACAAACTTAAAGGGGCCATGACACCAAGTTTTCATACTTAAATTCTGTACAGCAAGTTAAATTGTATGCGTTCCACAGCAAGCTGATCCATTCAAGCGCACTTAATCTGTCAGAAAATTTGTACAGTAAACCCTTGTTAACTTGAACTCTGATATCTTGAAATATCAGTTAAGTAAAAATTTTTTCTGTCCGTGGTTTCAACCTATGTGCTTTTCTTTTTTGTTATCTTGAGAAGTCTTTTCACCAAACTCCGGATATCTCAAACTCTAACAATACCAGGAAAAAGGTAACAGGCAGCACCAACAGAGTTGCTTGCACTCGCTTTTTATTCGGCAGCAGCTTGCCATCCAAGCCAGATGCCGTGCCAGGCCTCACTCACAGCTTATCTTTCCTCCTCCTTTCTATCTATCACTGCTCGTGTGCACTTGTTCGGCTGCTCTCCGACACTTTGTCGCGGCCTCACATGGCAACGGTAAGCTGGGAGTTGTTCTTTTATGTTTTTTCTCTCCCTCCCTCCCTTTAGGACACTGTCAGTGACGCATCAACGTGGTCACAGTGTATTGTGACCTTGGACAAGATGATCGGCACTTTTGAGCAGGAGCGATCAGCCCACACAATGCGCCCAACAGCAGCGAGCATTTGCACGAGCCCACAGCGTTTATGCAAGATCATTGCTTGATAAGGACACTCGCTTCATGCTCGCGCGATGATGAATGCTAAGGGCATGGCAATTTCGCTCTTCTGTAGTTTTTACGCTCTTTCATAGTCTTCCATAGTTTTCGATGTTGCGTGAGCTGTTTCAATGACTGGCTTCAAATATTGCATTAGGACAAATTGTCTCGACTCTGCCAAGCAAATTGTCTCTGCACAGCACCACCACTGGGGCAGTCGCTCTAGCATCTCTACCATCATCAGATGGTAGAGCAGCTGCCCCGGAAAGACTGTGGTCCTGGGTTCGAGTCCCGGACCAGGACGAATTTTTCTGCAACTGCGAAACTTTTCTTTCGAGGAACCCGTATGGGTTTCCTTTGTAGCACTTAGCTACGTTTAGGTGGATGTCTCATTTTCCCTTTATTAACATGACGACAATATTCTACAACACTAAAAAAAATCTGACACGGCTTACTTCATTGTAAAACTTTATGATGTCACCCCGTTCATCGAACTCAAACTGTGTTGCAGTGCCAGCCAAGCGAGTTGGAGTTGGAGGCTGACTATTGGGAAGCATCATGGGAAGTGTGCTGGACGACCGTGTGGAGCTCAATTGTTCAGTCCTTTTGTTATCTGGAATGCAAACAAAAATTGCCACACACAGTAATAAATTAAGACTCTTTTCTTAGTCGTTGTTTTGCAACAAAATAATTTTTCAATCAGAATTCCACAGTGCTTACCTGCACTTGTGAGCAGCACATATGAAACAAGCTCGTAAGCTACTCTTTGGTGTCAAAAATTGAAAAAACCAGCTCCAAAAATGCACTCCAAGGGTCTATTTTGTGTTGATCTAGTTCATTTGCCATTCTTAATTTTAACTAACTGCTGTGCTGAGCAGCTCATCCCAGTGATAACAATGACACAAATGTCTAGAGTTAATAACAAAGGGCAGGAGTGAGGCAAAATAGGAGGAAAATTAAACGAATCACTAGAAAATATGGTGCCAAGTTAGCATCTCAATAACAATTTTTTTTTTTTAGTTAAAAAGCTCAGTGTTTAAGCAATGCCACAGCCTTCTTTATAGTTTCAATGCAGGCTTAAACACTGCAGATGCCACTGTAAAGACAAATTTATTGGAAAGTCTCAGCACATATATATGCCAAAACTATGAATTCTTGTTCCATCATCTGAAAACCTTTCGTGCTTTTATGACTGCAAGCTTGTAAGGTAGATGAGTGGCTGAGTTTAGTCACCACTGCCCTGTGATCAGCAAATCCCCCAAGACAAGCTATGTGGAGTGACTAGCACAAGGCAGATAGAGTCATACATAAAGTGGTATTTACACAGGGGGGAAAAATCTCTCCCTTCGCAGTGGGGAGTGTGCATCACGTGACCACGTGACTACAACCTAGCACCTTTTTGGAGCCAAGCCGCTGCTGTAGACATTACTGTGGGATGGGAGATGTCTTGCTGCGCCGGTACAAAACAATCCCTCTCGATGGGACAGACAGCGGGGGATCTTGCTGATTAGTTTAGAAACCTATCACACCGTGCTCACCGGCAGTATAGAGGTGGCGCTGAAATCTTCGCTGCCTTCGCGGTTGCTTGGCGGTGTTGTTCACTTTGCATTGATTGTTTTTCAGCGGCACGGACACGTTGAAGCTCAGTGATAAAAAGCTACTGTTTTTCCTCTCACTCATGGAGGAATTCCGGTGTCTCTGGCCCAGCATACCCATACCGGCACATACGCTTGGTGTTGAGAACAATGGCCACTAAAACTACCTGCCAGCATTGACATCGTTCAATTCTCACACAGTCGGTGTGAGCGGTATAGCAGCGTGATGGCTCATGACATTATGCTCCCTTCCCCTGTGCAAATATCGCTTGACCTATAGCTCAAGTGACACCAAGGCAACAAAAAAAAGCATGCAACACTTTTACAATTAATTCTGCTGCAACTGCTGCAGTTTACTTATTCAAGCTCTGAAAAGTAACATGGAAAGCGAAATATTTGCATTCTTTTTTTAGGTGTTATCTACCTAATAATATGTAAAAACATGTCAAACCTTAATGCTGTGTTTATCTCTCTCTTTTTTTTAAATGATTTAATGCATACCTTGAACCACTCATTCCTACACAGGGCATTTGATAACAAATTTCTCCACCAAAATATCTTGACTTTCATTTTAAAAAAGATTGAAAGACAACTTACTAGCTATTTTCTCATTAAAATTCATGCAAGTCCCATGCACAATGGAAATCTGTGTAAGTGAAGCTTTCATGTCAACTCCATCTGAGCGTCACCCGCCGTGGTTGCTTAGTGGCTATGGTGTTGGCTGCTAAGCGCGAGGTCATAGGATCAAATCCTGGCTGCACTTCGACGGGAGCGAAACTTGAAAACACCCACGTACTTAGATTTAGGTGCACGTCCTGGTGGTCCAAATTATTCCACAGTCCCCCCCCCCCCCCCCCCCCCCCTACGGCATGCCTCATAATCAAATCATGGTTTTGGCACATAAAACCCCCTAATTTTTTTAATCTGAGCGCCGGGCATCATGTCAACCCCCAGCACATGTGCTGTCTCCACTCCCACCTTCCTCCTCTAAGCACTGTACCTCTCCCCCTCTTGACCCCTTGCACCCTCCTCTACAAGTCCAACCACTCACGTAACCACCACCAAACCGCAGCATCACACAAAGAAAATTTCACTTTAAAAGTATCCTACACAGTCACCCAGTCTAACCACTGACCACGGCTGACCACCGACCACAACTCAACAAAGAAAGCTTCACCTGAATAGTTGCGATGCCTACTGCCCATGATGTCTACAAAAAACTTGGCAGTTAAAGGGCCAAAAACGATTTCATCAATGAGGCAATTTCGAATGCTGCATTCCACACCAAAGAAATGCACAACAAGCCTATTTTCTTTTTTCCTCTATGGCTACGAACAACAAGGAAGCTACTAGAAGAAAGTGGTGTACCATGAACTTGTATAACCTACTTCTTTATATGACAAGACAATGCCCTAAGCTGTAGGTAGTTATGGGAATTAAGCACAATCAAGCCTCGTTATAACTAAGTCACATCTGACATAAAAATACTTTCTTTATATCCTCTACTTGTTATGTATAAGCATACACATTGATATCGACGAAAAAACAAAAACAAACCCAATAACGCCTATGCGAAAGAAGCTCAAGCGTGATGCCTCCGACAGGATAGCAAAGAGCCTCCTGCACATTTTGATGGCACAGGAACAACTATAAATTACATACACGCACTCTGCATTGTCATTAACATGCAATCAGTAAAATAACATGAGATTGTCATGGTGGCTTGTTGGCAACAGTCCAATCAAGCCAAGATGTGAGCCAAAATGCACACGTATGTTATAATGTGTCATTTCAAGGAACACAAAAGGTTAATACAAAGTCGACGTAGACTTAACATTCCAGAAATCTCGCAGCACTTGTTCATGTCATGAAAATCGCGTCTGAAGGGTCCGCATACCTTCCGTCCACATACCACATACCGTCCGCAATTTAAATCGCCCACCCCCTGAGCGGGGAGTGGTGACATTGCATATGCCATCACCACCCTTTACTGCCATTAGTCCACTGGCGAGTAAAACGCAAATGCAAGGCCACGGAGAAATCGAACCAAGGCACAGTGTTGCACTCGCCGCTGCCACTGCTCTTGGTCAAGTGATGTGGATTGCTCGGGAATCTCCCGACATATCAAATGGATATGGCATTCTCTGCTACTTGCAGTTTGTGAGTTTTGCGAGCCAGCAAAACCAGCGCAGCACTATGCAATAACAAAACTACTAAAACATGAAAGCAAGGGTGGCACAGAGTGGGCCAGCAAACCCCGCTGCGCCAGCTTGGTTTGTCCGGCTCCTGGCCTCCGAGATTGTACGGATGACAATGTGGTCTCAGAGGCCACACCTAGCTGCACCAGCCTTCGCAGGGCACCACGATGAGAGGGAGAAGTGGGTGCATCCTTTCATACCGCCACACGAAGCAATGCTAGCCACATGCGAACAGCAGCTCAACATCGCATTTGTCTCATTACAGCTATGCGTCGTGCAGACTGCTGCAGGTTGAGTGCAGTTGCGTGCGGCCTCCGAGAATGCGCAGGCATGATATCGGAGGCCGTGCCCCAAATATGCCTAGCAGTGTCAGTCTGCATGGTGCGCGACAGTGGGAGAGAGAAAAGCCGTGGCAGTGAGATGCTCCTTACATGTGACTACAGGTGGCAGTGAAAAAGACCAGTGTTGCTTGACAGCATACACAACGCAGGGATATCGGGAGATTGAACTGCCGTGCCGAATGAGTGATTACTCCATAGAAAGTGACGCACTCGGTATTCAACGGTCAGGTATTTTTGGGTTTAGAAGATGAATCTAGTTTATTATATTTAATGACAGGACACTTTTGCTTTGTTAAAACAAGCTACTAAATTACATGGATCTCCATGGGGATTTCAAGGGGAATTTAATTTACTTCAATGTAACATTTCATTATAATAAGGTTCCAAGTGTACTTTGAGCCACGTGCAAATTTGCTTTCCTATAACCGTCGCCTTGTCGTATCCTGCAATTGTGGTTTCATTACAGCAGGTACTCCATTGAGTACTCCACTGAAATAAAGCATGAGCAACCACATTTCATACCTACTTCCTGTGGGGATGCGCGAATCTCGCACGTCCCCTGATATGTTGTTTTCCCTGCATGAGTCTCGTCTCTTGTAATCCGGCTTCGCCGTGCGGCTTTACAGCAGCGGTCGGTGTGGTTGCAGAGTAGTACGAGAGATGGCGAGAGTGTTGCACTGCGACACCTAACGGCAGGGTTACTTGGGTGCAAAAAGGTGAAGGCTGTTCCTCTTTGGCTTGGGGTCAGCAAGCAGCACGTGCACCGATACATGCTTCTGCAAGGCCTAGGACCAGGACACCAGAATGGACGAACACGATTGTTCGAACGCGCCACCATTCACATGACCATACACACGAACTACCAGGCGTTGGCGCCCAGCATGGAGCAAACATATTCACTCACTATACGGTCGTGGTGAGTCGCATTTCCTTGATTTGTCACACGCCCATCGGCATGTTCTGTGTGCTGTGATTTGGCTGGCAGGCATTAGTGTATGAAAAGTGCAATAAATGCCCTTGCAATTGTTTGCACTACTGCGTTGTCGTTCCTTTGTCCCATGAGCACGGGTGAGACCCCACATGCCTTATATCCGATAATTTCTTATACTGAGGTTTAAACGTATGATGAAAGAAAACTGAGAAAGCCATCAAAAGATCAGGCATTGTCAAAATGTAGGAGGTTGTGGCTATGCACACAAGTTCTGTATTATAGACATTGTACTGTTGCATTTACTTAAATATGCAAAACTTCTTACACAACCTCAAAACACAGAATAGTAATTCAAATTGGCCTACATGCAAAGTGGTTGTGCTATGAACACCATGAAGATTGTCCAATTTTTTATCATCTTTCAGCGCTGTGTGATATAAATGTACAGTCAATGATAGATTTTTCAGACACCTTTGCGGCACCGCTACGTACCCCACAGAGTAAGAACGTACGAAATTTCGGGTGCTGAAACTATTCACCGTCTGATTTTCCAGACTTCCGTGACTGCAGGTACAAATGGCATTAATCAAAGCCAGCACCATCGCCTTTTTGATTGCCTCACAGCCTCTTGCTGGCAGCTGCAACCACCGTCGCGGCAACGCTAGTCCTAGCAGCTTTGATGTTGAGTTCACTACCAAGCTTGCTGCTATTCACTTCCAGTTTTATTGCAACAGCAATTATATGAACACTCCAGGTGCATTTCTGCCGTCGACATCGGCACCGCCGTGAGGTTCCATATAAAGTCCAAGGGCAATAATATTGTTGCCACATGCCGTATGTGCAAGTGAAAGCATGCAGGGGTGAGCTGGCGATTGTGGCTCAATCTCGCACATGCAACAGACGAAAGGGGGGAGGAAGCGCGCCACTTTCCACCGCACACAAGCAAGGCTTTGGGGGGAGGGTAAGGAGGGGGTGCATTCTACTCCAGACAGCCGGGCGGCCACATGCGCCCGGCCGGGCCACTCTATCTTGAAAGCCATCTGCGATGGGTAAAGAGTCTACACTGCGCTGTGTGTTAGCAACTTAGTTCACGATGATGCGAGCGGCTGCTGCTGCCACGTTTCCTCACTGCAGCGTTTTGACAGCAAGTTTCCTCGATCATCAAGTGAGATGCGTTCATGCTTAGTTGTGCACACGACACAATGCTTGTTAATTTAGTTAGTATGCCTATGTTTACAAGTTTACACGGCCGATAAAACTACTATCTTTAGTTCATATAGCTCTCCACTAATTTGCTATTGCAATCAATGCTTCGCCTTTTGGGTGAAACTGCATCTTTTTTAAAATTATTATTATTATTATTGAAAGAATTAGCTGATGTCAGTAATGGCACCAATTCTGCCTTTGTCATGCTTGTCTATGGTTTCGAAGAACGGAAAGCACGGCAAAGGTCAAACGTTGCATAATGCCAGTTTCAAAAAGTCAGCTTTGCCGCAAATAGCGGTATTTTGCAATGAAGTATACACTCTGTATTGCGGCGAATGGAAAGGGGGCCACTATCAAGGGTCACAGTATGTATTATTTAATTATACATGCATGTACCCACCATGTCTCCTGTCACAGTACGAGCACCAACACCCCTAATGAATGTATTGGCAGGCCGTCAGAGCTCTTTCGGATGTGCCTGTGGCGATTTGAGCCTTTGGGGGCAGTAAAAGGTATGCATTCATTCTTTCGGACTGCCTGATTCTTCCATCATTTTTGCAGCCCCTAGGGAGTTTGAAAAATCAAATGGCGACTCTATTGTGTTCATGGTCCGGCGTTGCGTCGCTCAACCAAGTAAAGTCATACGCTACAATAGTTACTTTACTGGATGAATTAATGTACATTTGTGAAAGAAAAAAAAAATACATGATCAGTGCCACGGCTAAGGAATCAGCCAAGCTAAGTTCTACACAGCTATCCTAATGTCCTTTATAACTTATTGCAAATTTCGAATTTGGACTGTGGATACCCGACAAAGGATGCAAAAATGCATTCTGATGCGGAGACATGGCAAACATTTCTCGAAGCTAGTGGACTACAGTTACCAGGTTTTGTAAACCATGACAAGCAACGTCAACTTTTGTAAGCACTACAAAAGCTGGCCAGCAGTGCCACCAACCCTTTGTATGAATGACCCCACATTCACAAACCTGTATATGTTTGCACAGGCCTCCTGTATATATACAGTTCTTTATTCCTGTGAAGATCATTTAAATTTTAATTGGGCAGAAGCAAGCACCCACCTCCATCATCTTTGTCAACCGGAACAGGTGAACTGGAGTTGGAGCCTGTGCGGCTGCTGTTGTCACTATGTGTTGGATTCTTCCGCAACAGTACACTACGATACACCTGCGGTGTTAGGGAGGAGAAAAAATAAAGTATGGGCCTCAGTCATATGCAAAGTAAATTAAAGGAGTCAATGAAAGCAAGCACTCACATGGCTCTTGTTCTGAGGCTGTTGCCGGTAGCAGTGCAGAATTTCTTGAAAGCTTTTTTCAACTCTGGTCACCTAAAGGCAATAAAACATTGTCTCTTTGAGACTGTGTCACCAAGGACATACAGGACTACTTTTTACAAGGCAGGAGTATTGACAACTGGTTATAAATAAAGTCTGTGACTTACACAAGCAGTACTGCAAGAACCAAACATATGCATTTGGAGCAACAAGAAAGATTTGCCTGTGGCCACAAAGGTAACATCAAGCCTATGCAGAATGCATTACTTTATCACATTCACATAAATACAAAGCACTCAAGCACCTTTAGTGCCCATGCATTACTTCATATGCTGTTCACATTTACATAAAGCATGGACAGTTTCAGCATGGCACCCACAGTACTAAAACATGGCACTACCACTTTATGGTTTGGATTATCTTCCCATAGCAACAAAAGTAAGTGCCAAGGTCATTCCAAACATAGAATAATGATTCTGCAATTGTACATGTCAAAAGCACAATCTGATTATTAGGCATGTCATAGGCATTAGGCATGTCATAGGCATCATAGGCATTAGGCATGTCATTATTAGTTCTCCCGGCCTGCTCACCAGCGTTTTTGCTGCGGCAATTTGTACGATGCATAAAAATGGGGTTGTTCTCAGTATGCTTAATATTCCGGTGGGACTCCATCTCCTCGCACGTCGCCAACTCTTATTATTCAGTCGGAAATGCAGCACTGTAAGTTGTTTCCTGCTGTGAAGAATTCTGAGCAATGATACAGCCTCTCGATCGCACTTTTCATTATTGCTGGACATGTTGCCTGTTATACCTAAATTCGAAATAGCGGCTTGTAGAGGAGCTATTATTTTCAGTTTACATCGATGTTTGCATCAGTCATACAATGAATGCAGGCCCGGAACAAATTAGCGGCAACTATACCCGTGGTATTGCAGGTGATGAGTGCTAGCTAGTCCATATTGCGTTTTTTTTTTAAAGTTTTAAGGCAAAAGTCTCTAGATCTCTGTTTCAAGGTCGCGTTGTGAACAGAAAATATCACGTGACCCAACAAGGCCAGATAGGACCCAAAGCATGTCCAGCCGTGTACAAGAAATTAATGATTAGCCAAGTTAATTAATCATTCATTAGTGATTGAATTAAGGCAGATTAGGGAGGATTACGATTGATTAGGGTGTATTAAAATGGATTAAGGTGTATTAGGGTGGATTAAGATGCATGAAGGAGGATTAAGGTGTTTTAAGGGAGATTAAGGGGGCAAAGGAAGATTAAGGTGAATTAATGGGATTAAGGGTGGATTAGGGTGTATAAACGAGGATTAAGGTGCATGATCAATGATTAAGGCATATTAAAAAGAATTGGGGTGGATGAAAGGATTAAGGTTGATTAGGATGGATTAAGGTGAATTAGGATTGATGGATAAATAAGACCGATAAGGATGGATTAATGTGGAATAGGGTGGCAGAAGGGTGATGGAGGTGGATTAAGGTGAATTACAGTAGGCTTTACAAGACTTTCACATTTGCATCTCTTAGGCGATACCTAAGGACACCTTAGAATTTTGGAATTTGCTTTGAACAGCACTTCCACGCATGAATGAGTGGGCAATGATTATTATTTGGTTTTCTCCTGGATACAGGAAATGGGCAGGGGGTGTTCACATGATCGCACACGCTTGCTGTTGATATTGACTTCTAGGCGGAGGCCGGGAATCTTCACTTGAATAGCGAACATTTAAAAACATCTTTCTGCGGTTTTGTTCTGTAGGAAAACTTTTTTTAAAATTTAACACGGGCCGAAATCATTGCATCAATGCGCTCTGATTACGAAGGTTGAGTAATCAATCGTGATTGTGGTCATAAAGTAGTAATGCAAAAACCAAAAATATTCTGCAGGCAATAATGTTTAGCACGCAACGTATTTCATCCTATTCCACCGTAATCCTCCTTCATCCACCTTAATCTGCCCTAATCCTCCCTAATCAGGGTGTCTACCAAGTTGACATCTCCGAATTCCCCGAGTTTTCCAGGTTTTCCCTGAGTGTCTTTGCGAAATTCACTGAGTGATGCAGAACTATGTTTTATGTCAAGACGGGCTGAAACCATATCGCCCGATGCTGTCACCCTTAGTAAGCATATGAAAAAAAAAAAAAAAGACTTAATCCAATTTGAATACTAAGTAGTAATGTTCATGTTATTCAAAAAGAGAATAGAAGGGATGGGTTTCTAAAATGCACAGCAAATAAAATGTTTAAAAAAAAATTGCAAATCAAGTCGGACATTCTCAGATACGAATAAAAAGGAGATGCATACAGAAGCAAATATTTTCGAATATGAGCTATTTCTATCAACTGATAGCAAGCTCAGTGGCATAAGGCCCAAACTTTGTCACAATTGAGATACTTTCTCAACAGCTCGTAAGTCAACCTTAACTGTCCTGACATACTTTCAGCCCACGCACGATGCCTCAGTGTTGTGTTTCACTGCTTTAAGTAGTTTATATTGGTTTGGATCAAGGGGGACAACTGCATCTTGGCTTCAGGCAACACTTCGCTTTTTGAGCTCAAGCTCCTTCAAAACGGCGGCAGCACGCTTCCTTTCCCGGTCCTTTCTGTTTTTATCCTCCTTCCACCACTCGTTCGCCCCACAGACTATTTGAAGCATCTTCTTGGTCAATTGCACAGTCCACGTCTGATTTTTCGAAGTCCCTAGGCGCCGTGAAAACATCCGAAAAATCGGCCAGTTGGAAAAAATAAATGCATGTCATTTACTACCCTTAAGGGCTCAAACCGCCACAGGCACATTCGAAAACGCTCTGAAGGCCTGTCGATACACGTATTAGGCATATCGGTTCTCGTACTACGACAGGAGATACCGGGTGCACGCGTGTATAATTAATGAATACATACTGTGTCCCGTGGCAACAGCCCCTTCCCACGCTTGTTATGCTTTACTGCAATACTTTTGTGTATGCTTCACCAAGCAACATTTCTGTAGAGAGGGGAAGCTGACTTTCGGGAACTGGCATTATGCAACGCACCATGCTTTCCAAGCTTCTAAGCCAATCGCGAGGACCACAAAGTCAGTGCCATGGCTGACAGCAGCGAATTCTTTCGAAGAAAGACATGGCACCCAATGGCAAGAAGCTCAATAGTGAACGTCAAAGCAGCTAGGTCTAGCGTTGTCACAGTGGTGGCTATGGCTGCCAGCGGATCTGCGTGCGAGAGCACTGGTTCGAGGAGGCGAGGTAATTAAAACGGCAGTGGTGGTGGCTTTTATTAATACTGTTTCGAACCTGCGGTCGCGTCCAAAAGTACAGAAAATCGGATGGCGAAGGGTTTTTGTGTCCGAAGTTTCAGACGTTCTGATACATTGACTCTATGGGGTACATGGTGGTGCCGCGAAGCCGTCCAAATTATCAGGCATCCGGAAAGTTGGTCCTTGACTGTACACTGGCAACTCCTCCAGCCGAAGACAGGGCGTCAAAGATGATTAATTACGATTCCTGTCTGTTACTCGAGCCAGTATTACCACGACTTTTGACCCTTTCAATAAAATTACAGCTAATTTTCCCTGATAGAGGCACAAATTCCCTGAGTTTTTCCAGACTACTTAAGATCCCTGAGATTTCCTGGTTTTCCCGGTTGGTAGACACCCTGTTAATGCACCTTTATCGACCTTCATTCTCCTTAACACATCTTATTCCTTCTTAATAACCTTAATGTATATTAATACAATCGCTAATCAATCATTAATTAACTTTGCTGATCAGTAATCATATCTTACACACGTCTGGACATGCTTTGGTTCGCTTCTGGCATTCCTTGGGTCACGTGATATTTTGAATACCTCCCAACGCGACCTTGAAGCAGAGATCTAAGGCTTTGGCTCAATAAGCCACACGCAGAGGGATGTGCCTCAAGCAATACTAGTTCAGACGCACAAAGTAAAGCATCTCATCATGTGGCAGAAAAATTGTCTGCAGTATCGAACTTGCCTCAACGCTCCTTTTACATCAGTATGCCCCGTTCATACGGCGTTAGGAAAAAACCAACCTCCTCAGAAACGTTGCCTTGAGCTAAATTATCGATGCGGTTATCAGCATTTCTCAAAATTTTCAACACCACTGGGCTGTGCAACTGGCCCAAAATAACGCGCCTCCATAGAATGCTGCGGCCCATCCGCGGGAGCCAAGGAGAAAAGGCGAGGAGAATCGAGGAAGAAAGCGCTGCGGGGAGGAGAGTGTCACTACTTTCAAATTATCAAGGGGCTTTATCGCATCGTAGCCCATGCAAGAGGCTGCGTTTCTACCAGAAAGCCCGCCTTCATGCACAGCGTTCGTGGCCAGCGTTTCCCGGTAAATATTATGGTTACGTATGCTACAGTGACCGGGAAGTGTGAGAAGCAGTGCAGGATCTTTGAATGCTATCTCATTCCACTCTTAAAGGCGAAGCTTAAGCGTCCTCCATCTTTTTATTAGGATATAGTCTACCTTTTTATTTTATTTACAGTCGAACCTCGATATATCGAACACGGATATATCGAATTATTGCGTATATCGAACAATTTCTATATCACATGGAAAATCGCATGCATTTTTAATTCTTTATTTCGAACGGGGCCGGATGTAAAATGGGTATATCGAACTCCGCCGCCCCAGACAAAGTGCGCTCTGTTGACATGAGGCGAGCTTTCCCGCAACACTCTCGAAGATAGCGGCGGCGTGATCGGCGTTCCAGACTGCTGCGTACGACAGCTGGCCACATCGGTTGCGCCGAGGGCGCCATTTGAACGTAGCGGCGTACACACGCGGCGGCTTGGAGCCAGCACGGCCGCCTCGATCACGCGCGCACAGCGGGGCAAGCCGCCTCGATCACGCGCGCACGGCGAGGCTTGCCCCCGCCGTGCGCGCGTGATCGAGGCGGCCGTGGAGCCAGTTGGAGCGCTTTGTCGGTGCTGAGCCACACATCATGTGCATTGCGGACTTCGTTGGCGGTGACGACAGCACCGGAACAGTGGCGGAGTTAACAGACGTGGAGATCGCGGCAGAAGTGACTGCTGAGCCAGCAAGCGCTGATGTTGCCCCGCTCCCGACTGCAACTGAGGCTGTAGCTGCTTTGGCCGTTGTACGCCGCTACTGCGGCGCAATAGAAGGCACTGGACTGTCTCTTGTGGACCGTTTGGACTATGTTGAGGACGCCGTGGTCAAGCACGCGGTTGCCAATATGAAGCAGGCTACGCTGATTCAGTACTTTCAGCGAACTAAATAAATACTTTGTTTGAAGCTTCATGTGAGTATCTATTGCGCCACGATTGGTTCATTGATTCATTTGCGCTAGTTTTTGACGCGTTTTCTACGTGATTTTATATATCGAATTCTGGCTATATCGAACTATTTTGCGATCACCGCGCTGTTCGATATATCGAGGTTCGACTGTATTACGTTTTTTAAATGTTACCCAAAAAGGTATAGACCCATATTGGTCAACAAAGCTAGCAAAAGTACTAAGCTAACGAAGTTCTACTAGAGTTACTTCTTTGGTAGCTTCAACACGGATGCAGCTTTTGGCATCGACTAGTGAGATTTATTACCCAGCTTACAGTAAAGGTGTGTCAAGTTCAAAGTTTTTCGTTTTTCTAAAACACTATGGGTCGACCTATATTCGAATTACAGTATTCCCTTTTATAATGAAGTCAGCGGGACGGCAAAAAAATTAATTATAAGCGGTAATTCGACATAAGCTACCACTCAAGAAAACCTAAAGCACTCGAGCTTTAATTGCGCCACAACTGCGAAAAAGTCAAAATACAATGTACTCAGTGAAGCAAAACTTAATTACTGGGTGCAAAGTTATTACCGGGTGCAAGCAACCCCTGCTCTAATTGGAACAAGCACTGCACGAGGCCGTGGCCGCCGCCCATGCATTCAACCTTATTTCGCAGTAGGCGTAGCAACTCCCGCGTCTGCATCATAGTTGGCACTTCACGTGGTTCTTTGTCCGCCAGCTCTTCGTCCTTGTCGGGGCCACCAACAGTGTGAATTATCTAAACATTTGTCGCTGGGGCGACCACGGGAGCAGCAGCGTCTGCCGACACGAATGTCTCGAAGTCGCCTTGTACCTCTGGGCCAGCAATGTTATGAACAGCCTCGTACAGATAGCTGCAAGTCCGGTCATCGACAGGCTGGTCATCGTCAGGGTCGCTGATGACGACGTGGGAAAAGCCAGAGTGTGCAAAGCAGTTGGCGACCTTCGAAGGTGCGTGTTCTTCCCATTAAAAGTTCAACAAATGGATCGCACGAAGCAAATCAATGTTGTACCTCTTCCTGGCGTCATACGTTGTGAGCATGCGCTGCAAAAGAGCCTTGCGGTACAGTTTCTAGGTGGTCTCAAAGACGCCCTGATCTATTGGTTGCAGTACTGCAGTTGTGTTTGCAGGCAAAAATTCCACAGCGGTCACCTTGAGGTTGCCGATCTTCCTGTGGCTCGGACAATTGTCAATTATGAAAAGCACTTGCCAATTTTTTGCACTGAACCGTCTATCCAGAAGGCGCACAGTCTTCAAAAATAGCAGCAGTCATCCATGCTCGCTTGTTACTTCTGTATTTGCATTCCTTGGGAATAGTAGCATTTCGGAAACACTGCGGCATCTCCGCCTTCCCCAGTATCAACAAGGGAAGCTTGCCCTCGCCTGTTGCATTGGCACCAAACAGCACTGTGACATGCTCCTTGCTCTGTTTTCCTCCGGCTGAGGATACCCTAGCAGTAGTAAATGTGCAATTCGGTAGTATCTTGTAGAAAAATGCAGCCTCATCTAGGTTGTAGATGTCTGTCTTCATACTTTGCTAGTAAAGCTTGGAGCCAATGTTGGTGCCATACATCTACAGTGTCACGGTTCACGGCTGCGCTTTCGCCAACGATCTACTTCGAGGCCACGCCTTGTCTTTTCTTGAACCGCTCAAGCCAGCCATTGTTGCACTTGAAATCTTTATGGCCCATTTAGAGGGTGAGACCTTCGGCTTTTGCAGTAAGTGCAGGTCCACATACAGGGAGATTTGCACTCCTGGCATTTTTCAGCCACTGTAGAAGTGCACCTTCCACTTCGGGGTATTTCAAATCACGATTCCTCTTTCTCTTCACCGAGAAGATCTCTTCAAAGCCATCCAGCACAGCTTCCTTGTTTTTCAATACAGTTGATAAAGTAGACGGCGTTATGCCTAATGCCTTCGTGATGTCATTTTTCTGCCGGCTGCCTTTTTCCTTTTCTTTTATCAGCAGAATTTTTTGCTCCAAAGTCGGACACTTTCACCCGGAGACTGATGGAGCCATTTATCATTGTAGACCACAAAAGCACATATGAGGCATGCCTAACGAAGCACTCCGAATAACACACAATCACATGGTCTGTAGCACGGAGAGAGAGAGAGAGAGAGAGAGAAAACATTTATTCGAACCATCGAGGTGGTTGCTCTTGAGGTCGAGTGGGTGGTGTCCTCATTCCAGGACTCCACTGGCCATGGCTGCTCGACGTACTTGCTGGACGAGAGCTTCTTGTCCCGCCAGGGTACCGCCGGTCAGCTGTACCTCCCACCGCTCAAATGACGTACTAGGCATCTTTAAGTGTTGAGGTTTGCCCCCCACCCCCACGAGATGTGAAACAGTGTAGGGCGTGTGTCGCCGCACCAGGGGCAGTTGCCGCGATATGTATGTGGGAACATTTTACTGTATCTGTGTAGGTTTGGAAATGTGTTGGTCTGAATAAGTCTGAGAGCTACGGCATCTTCAGTGCTGAGCTTTCTGTGAAGTGGAGGATAAATCCTGCAATTGAGTCGCTGGATCTTGAGTCGGTCGCAGTAATTGGACAGCAGGGGCATGAAGGTAAAGGGTGGGGATTGATGAGACGATTCGTCTTGCCCCGCTCGGTTGATTAGCGATCGAGCTAGGGCGTTCGCCCTTTCGTTCCCCTCCAGACCCACGTGGCCCGGCGTCCACGTGATTTGATGGTATTCTTGCAGCCTGCCTCAGGCCTAGAATCTGAGCCGCCAGCAGTGGTGTTCGTCCGTTGGTAAAGTTACGGCAGGCCTGTTGCGAGTCGGTAACGACATGGGCTTCCCTGCCTACCCCGTCTTCTTGCTTTATTACCAGCGCCGCGGCTATGGTCTCAGCCGCAGCTGGGGTCTCTGCCCTTACGGAGGCCACGAGGGTCAAGGAGTTGTCTCTCCCGTTGATGGCGGCTACCGCGAAGAGGCCCCCTACAGCGTACGCCGCCACGTCCACGTACGTTACGTACGGGTCACCCTTGAATTGTCGGCGCTGTCTGTCGACGCGAGCCTTGCGTCGTCCTTCATGGAGTTCATGACTCCTGTGCTTCGGTATCGGGTTCGCCTTGATCTTGCCTCTGACCTCAGGCGGGAGTGATCGTTGCCCATCGAGGGCACGGAGCTCCGTTGCCGTTCCGGTGGAGGATGGCTCTGCCCGCCGCCGTCTTCTGTAGTCTGGTCTTTTGCGAAGCCATAACCGCGTCCGACAGCTCAGCGAAGGTGTTGTGGATCCCGAGGGCCGCTAACTTCTCGTTTGAGGTGGTGACAGGGAGACCCAGGGCCATTTTGTACGCGCCTCTGATGATGGCATCGACTTGTTCTTGGTCGCGTTTGTTTAGCGAGTGATAGTGATACGGCATGCTATATGTTATTCTGCTGATCACCAAAGCCTGGACGAGGCGAAGCGTGTCCTCTTCTCGGATGCCCTTGCGGCTTCTTGTAATTCGTTTTATAATCCACGAGATCTGGTTGGTGGCAGACTTTAGGGTTTGGATGGTGTGGGAGGCTTTCAGGTTGCTCTGGATCCAAAAACCCAGAATCCTAGTCTTATTGCCTTCCATGATCTTCTGGCCCTCAAGATAGAGGCAATCCAAACGCACGGCCCTCGACGCCAAAGTGACTGAATGCAGCGGGCGACACAGACGGCAGCAGGTTCAAAATGTCGTCAGCGCATCTCGCTTTCCTCGTCAGTGTGCGCTGGTGATGGTGATGGTTGAAATGGCGGGCTTGGCATTGGCTTGATGTGTAGCGGAAGAAAGGTGATCGGAGTTGTGGAGACCAAGAATCCGGAACTGCGGAAGGGCACCCGTTTGTGGAAGATTGTGCTCGGGAGGGCAGGCCAGAAGAGGGCAGCTTTGGAGGAGCAGCGACGTCGAAACTGGCAGCGCGGAGGCGAGGAGTTGACATGAAGGCGAGTGAGACTGGCATCGAAATCGCTTGCAGACTGGAGAGCAAATGAGGAGGGGAAGGCAGTGGCCACTCATATGCGGGGGTGCAGAGGTCACGGAAGACTACGAGAGTATCATGCTGGAAAGTGCCACAAATGCCGTGGCTCGAGTCCGAGGTTGTGTTTGTTGGGCTCAGAAACGACTAGCCGCTCATTGTGGGTATGCAGCGCGATCTTGAAAACTGAACGCTTTTGAAGTAGGCTTTGCATGATCACTGGTCAATTTTTTCCCAAGGTATGCAGCTGTGAAGCTCGCTAAACAAGCTTTCCGGCGTGCCGTTGTCGACGAAACCGTGCCAATTCTACGGTGTAAATGTCGGTGTTCGCGCATTGTTGCGTACGCGCCATTGAAAATGTCTAGGAACAAAATTTAATGACCCTACCATGCATTTAGACCGTTTGTCTGAAGTCGGATGGTGCGAATCGAGCATGACCAGCTCAAGAAAATAGCCAGAGAAACATCAGCTTGCGATGACCCGCTATGTTGATAGCCTGACTTGCCGCTGGCGACACTCGGATTTTTCGTGTTTTCGGCAAGTTATCGGTTGATTTGCATCGTCAAAAGTGCAACGAAGCTAGGGGTGGTGTTTTATTGCGATGCAGGGCGATTATGGCGAGCGGCGAGCAAATTTCTAGACCGGCTTCCCCAAAGTAGTCTTTCCAATTTGTTAACATAGCTCCTCGTGTCAAACATGCCACTTATAATCGGAGGGACACTTCTTTTGTGCTTTTTGGCACGTTTCAGCACCAGAAGTGTTCTTTAGAGCAGCAAAACTTTGCTCATCAAGCACACTCCATGGAATGCTATGGCGCAAGTCTGCTCGCGGTCTTATGGCCACTTTTCGGCATTCAAGAGACTGCGGTTTTCTGGCATTGCAAAGTGTCAGGAAAACTTTATTATTGTGTGGATTCTATCATGGGGGATCCCAGCAATGTGATTGCGACTGAGATTAACGGTTCGGGCACGCTGCACCATGGAATTTGACAGCTTCCATTCGCTCTGCAAAAAACAGCTGGGAGCACTCGGCACTCCCTTGCTACCTGTTACTAGGCGGTCATCGGTCATGGGTTTGGTACTTTTGTGGCCTGTTCTGTACCTGCATGAGACTAATTCGTCAGCAGTATTAAATTGACACTGCATGCGCAAAAGGGTCGCCGCCGCTGGGCAGCGACGATGCCTCCGCTTGCCACTTCGCTCTAAGCGAGTCAAGCTCTTCGTGCACTTCAAGTAAATGCATGCGTTTGGGTCGAAACCAGAAGAAATTTAGAATAAAGCGATATTTCGAGTAAGGCAATTTCGTTAAACGGGGGATTACTGTATATTATTTCTCGGCGAGTTCAATATATAGGAGTCGACCCTATACAGTAAAACCTCGTTAAACTGTACCCACTAAAACAGTAGTTTCGTATTAAAAGTAGTAAAGTCAAATCCCCGACTCGGCGGCCATTGAACATAATGTGTTTTGTATCCATATAAACTGCACCAGCTTATTGCGTACGTATAGGTTAACACGTAGTGTTTCCAGTTTTCGTCGCGCAAACACAGTGGTGTGTCATCTCCATCGGGCGGCCTGGCAGAACAACCAAGCCTCAGAGATCAGAACTGCCTCCAAGCACCCTGTGCGTTTACGCATGAAGCCACATCAACATCATTTTGGTGCCGTACCAGAGAGCGGTGTGGGGCTGTGGCATCGTGCAAGCAAAGACTCGCATGATGCCGAAGCTCTGATAAAAAAGACGCTGAGTGCTCAGCATAGAAAAAAAATTTGACCTCGTTCGTGCTATCGAACGTGACAGGGATCTACAGTTGACTACGGTGTGTGGCATTTGGAATGTGAAGAAGTTGCTCGGCAGCATTGCTGCGACTGCGAAGAGATGTCGGCTATGAGGTTCGACTTATCGCCATCGTTGCCTCTGTTGTTGCCAAAGTGTCAACTAGCGACAGTGATGAGGACGACACGGAAAGCAACAGCACGGGCGATTCAGGCCCGACAGTGGCAGAAGCTACACATTATGTCAGCCTCATGAATGCATTCGTCGCGACGAGAACAGCACCCCGCAATGAAGAAGGCGCCACGCGAATTCTGCAGTGCTACCGCCCGCGTGCATCGAGAACATGCAACGCCAACGAGGAATCTGGCATGCAAGTGTTTGCCGAGAAGAGGGGGCTGGCTGAAAAGCTGGCTCGCAGCTTCAGTAAATTTGAGGCCGCTGTCGTCGCTGCTAGGCCGCCACAGCATCAAACGAAAATAACACTTTTGTGACGTGAAGCGAATAAATACTGCATGTTTTTTCCCCTTTCATCGTACTCTATCTGAGTTCCGTTTTTGACAGGTAAGTGGGCGATCTCATGCTATTTCGGTTAAAGGGGGACGTGGTGTTCGATAACAACTTTCTTATTTCTCCGTGGATTTTTATGAAAATTGGCAGACTTATCAGCAACGTTTCTGTGATACTACTATATAAATTTCATAAAGATATCTCTAGAAAGTTCTTATGTATAATATTTTTCTCCTTCTGGCCTTGTTCCAAGCCTGAATCACTTAAAATATATGATAGAACACTTGTGCAAAGCAATGTGCATACTAAGATGAATGGTTGAGGCCATGACATTCTTAGATTTCTTTATTTGCAATGCAATTTTCTTTTGGTTCTCATTTTTTAAGAGGTGACTGTATGACAGGCGTTCAGGCTGTGAGCAAGTAGCTGAACTGTTAATTGTAGTAAAGTCAAACTGCAAAAGCAAGAGTGTCATGCCCTGGACAGTACATCCAGGAATACAGGGAAAAAAACGGAACTCAAATAGACCTAGTGGTCCCGAAGAAATCAGTGGTACGAGCAAAGCAGGAAGCAAGAAAAGTCATTTTGAGAAAAAGGCTTTCAAAGTTGTACCTTACATTTTACATTATCAAAAGGCACCGGGGTTGTAATCTTTTGTGTCGTTTTCAGTGCGCGGCTTCTTGAGTGCCCTGCCTTTGCTTTGATGTGCCTTGCTTGACTTCTTTTTCCACAAGACATCCTTTTTCGCTGCTCTGCGAAGAGCATGTTGTCCCGGTTGCAGTCCAAGTGTTGCACAATACTCAGCATACGCATGGCGGGCCCCAGCATTGTATTTGCAGACTGCCTCATGGACAACTGTTTCTGTCGCAACCAATGATGCGTTTTTATCTTTTGGCAGCAGCGACCATATGACCGAATGAAGGCTTTCGGCAGCGTTTTGTTTTTTTTTCCCTAGGCAACGGCCGAGGAGCTGCATGTCAGAATGGCGTTGGTACATGGGCAGCAATGCATCGGCAACATGCTTTCCAAGCCAGTACTTGTGAGGAGGTGGATGCTCCTTATCTGCTTCTGCAGCCTGATGTTGGCATCAACTTTGGGGCCCCTGCGGGCAAAGGTCATGATGGGGGTCTTCATCAGTACATGTTGCCATCACAGCCTTTTGCATGTCTTGAACATTGTCGTTGTCACGCAGAGCCATGCCATAGTAATTCGTCAGTTTATTTATTAAATCTTGAGTGAGGCCACCTTTCCCTCCAAGAGGTTGCCCTTTCTTGCCTTTTGTGATCAGAGCACGCAGAGCCGTCCCCATCCTTTTCTTGACATGATTAATGCAGTCCTCCTTTGTAAATGGAATAAATCCATAAGTCTTGTCCTGACAGAGTGCTACAAAGGTTCTACTGTCACTATCACAAACGTTTGTACATATTGCAAACCATGTTTGCTAAGGGACCTCCTGAATAGAGTCAATGCTGCTTCAACCTCCATTCTGCCAGAGTTCACATCTGTGTTTTTTTGGCAGACGCGTGATGCTTTCCAATCATCATAGACTTCATCCCCTCCTTTGGGGCCAAGTGTGCAAACATGGCATCGGTTTGATAGGACCACACAGTCGAGCACAAGTCCTGTGAAAAATTCTATTACAGTGCCGACACCTATGTGGGATGTATGGCCACGTGTTAACCATGTCCCATCATAAACCACTGTTATGTTGTTATTAAAGGTAGGGTCCAGCTCCCTGTAAACATTGTGCACTGCCACCACAGCATCAGAAAAAATATTGGCAGCAGCTGTTTCACTGGCAGGTCTGAACTCAGCCTTGAGATGTTTCTGAAATGTTTTATGATGCAACCCTCTATGGGAGACATTCATTATTGACCAGGAATCGGTCAAAGCTGTTGCCCCTTTGCCAATACTTTTAACAGCTTGTACAGCTCTCATATTCCCATCAAAATTTTGTGACCTTCCTTTCGCGGCGATGATCATCCCTTCGCAACAGCACAGCAAAACGCGCACGTCAGCATCATTTGCGCTGCTAATCCATGTCTTGTTCCCAGCTGAACTGAAAGACCTGGTTGGGAGCACTGCTGGCACTTAGATTTGCCGAGAAGCGCATTCAGGGCAGTCATTTGAACGATGATAAATTCCTCCGCTTGTTCCGTACCGGCAAGCACCTCGCCTTCACCCGTCGTTCCATTTTCCGCGCGGTCGCCAACACCGAACTTAGTTTTGCTGGCACTTTCGCGGCGACCTCCCGGGATGCTTCGGCCAATACAAAACGCGACTCCAGGCGCGCCTGAATGGTGCCGCCCGTACTTGTAGACGGCGTAGCAACACCGTGCGAAGTGCTGAGATGATAATCGGACACATCTGAGGCGTGATCGCTGGATGCATCCGATGATGTGGAACGTGGCACGACAAGCTCAACGGTGCCACTGCTGCTCGCATGAGATGTTTCGCCCGCGTAAGAAGTGTAAGAGAGCGACTCCTCAACATCGTCGACACAAGTAGGTATTCTGCCCGCGTGTGAAGTGCTCAGCGGTGGCTCCTGAACGGCACTATTGGCACGCATATGCATCCTGCCCGCACGTGGAGTCCTCGGCTGCGCGTCTGACTTCTGCGCTATGCTGCACAGTACTACCACGCGACCTTGAAGCAGTCTTTTTCACCGTCGGTAATTTTCGCTTACGAGTGCCGTAAGCATGAGCTATCTTGTACTTCACTGGTCGCCGACCCATGGTCACCAGTAAACTTCCGAAACTATGTCCCGCAAGCACTGATGAATGCGTCGTGCTGGTATGTCCAGAGTAGCGTATCACAACACAAACCAGCTTTCAAAACTATGCTCCCCACGCACTGACAGCGAACCAATATGTACACAGGTGCATATCACAACACAAGTTAGCTACTTTCCGCAAGTACTGGCGATCCTGGCGAGCTGAGATGCGAGGATGCGCTGCGTGGAGTCTGCTGCCGAAACTACGCTCCGTACGTGCTCACGAACAATGCGAGGTGATTGTCAGACGCGCGTCACGGGCGATATCAGATGTAAGCTTCTGAAAGTATACACCACACATACAGACGAACATCGCACGCCGAGAGGCGCGGCCTGCACGCGGCGGCGCGGTAGCAGAAGATGCGCACCGCCAACGAGACCAATGGCGAAGCTCCAATTGGCCACGTGACGGGTGTGGCCAATTGGAGGCCTCGGAACTGCCTTGAATCATTTGCTTTTTGAGTGCTTGCTTTTGAATAGAGGAGGTAGCTGGCGCGGCAAATTTAAAGACGCAGAAATGCGCTTTCCAACACGGGCAAAACGGCGGCGCTCGGTTGCGCCGTTGCGGAGATATCGTGGCTTGAAAAACAGTTTCTTTGCGATTTCCGCTGAATTTTTTCGTCACGTTGGCTACTACAATATTCCTTTTAGCACTTCTACACGGTTTTCAGCGTTCATATTTCGGAATCAGATAAAAAAGGAGTTACAGAAACGGAATACAGTCGAACCCGACTATATCGAACCCGTTTACATCGAATTATTCTATATATCGAACAATTTCTGGGCACGGTATAGTTACAATGAGTATATATAGCAAAAATTATGTTTACATCGAACAAAAATAGCAGCGACTCCAGATATATCGAACGTCGAGCAGCGGAAAAGTGCCCCCAGAAGTTGGCTTTCCCTCGCGGTTGCGGGGAAACCCGACGGCGCGGCTCTATCCAACCGCTCTCCCTACCGTGACCGCACTGCTTCAGACGAGCCGTCGACACCCCCCTGTAAAAAATTATCCTGGCCCACCCGCAGCACTTGCTCAGACAGCCAATCAGGGGCTCTCGTACCCTCGTCATGCAAAATGGCGAAAGTGTGAGTTGTCTCGGTGCTTTTCTGGTCCATTGTGTGCGTGCCTTGTGGGCCTTCTCCCGCAGTGCTGTCGTGATGAAGCGGCAGAATTTGCCTTTTGTCGTCAAGCTCGAAATCATAAATCGGGTCAAACACAGTGAGAAGTCAGATGTGTCCCCGCAGCGTGAATGATTCCGAGGAATTCTCAGGACGATCTTGAAGAATAAGGGGGAACTTAGGGCTAAAGCGGCCACTCTCTCGCCCCGGTGCCCGTGGCCTCCGACGCATACGCATGGCCGTGTACGAGTGGTTCATCCGAAATTGCTTCAGCCGTGCCGGCTTCCGCGTGCTCAGTGATGATTGTAAATTCTGATGAATGCGACGCAGCCGTTGCCGGCGATGCTGAAACTTGGGGCAAGCTGTCGGAATTTCTGGAAGCTGTTGCCGAATCAACAGTGGACGAGTTTGTGAGTGCAAATGCTGGTGTCGCGACCACGGGAGAGCCCGAAAACGAAGACTACATTGCCGACATCGTACCGAGCACAATGAGGAAAGTGGGCACAATGAGGAAAGCAACGACGGTCCTTAGCCTACATCCTCCGAACTGATTGGTGCGCTCGCACTAGTCCGGTGCTTCTGCGCGAATGCGGAAGGTTGCGGCCTCAGCTGCTCCCGACTCCTTAGACAATGTGGAGAAGTGCGTGCGTCGCAGGCAGCGAAATTGCCCAAGCAGAAAGAAATGCAGGACTATTTCATGCGAAACTAAGCTAGTTTCATCAATAAAGTGATTTTATAAACGGTATGTGCTTTTATGACATCCAATTATTCAGCAGGCTTATATCGAATTATGCTCTATATCGAACTGATAGGAGTTTTTTTTTTTTAGAGTTCGATATAGCCGGGTTCGACTGTATGTGTTTTTCAAAAAATCAACTTTTTGGTAATTTTTCTCGATAAGAAAGCCACGTCCCCCAACTTAGTAAGTACTTTTTCCAAGCTCCGGCCAACTACGGTTTAACGAGGTGTTTAACCTATTTTCAAGCAAACACAGTAATTTTGACTGCCTGGGGTTCTTTCATGCACAAGTAAAACTAGGTACATGAGTGTTTTTGTATTACACCCTCATCAAAATGCAGCCACCATAGCCGGGATCGAACCCACGACCTTGAGGTTGGCAGCGCAACGCCATAGCTACGTGGCTACTGCAGGTAAATGCCAAAAGTAAAGGGCAACAATTTTTTCTATGCCTGTCTGAAACAGCTGGAGATGGTGTGCTTGGTGATAAGCAGCCCCATCTATTGTGTAATCCCAAGCTGTAATTCAGTGATAAACAGGCCTTTAGTAATACACACAAATTAGTCATTCACAATGTCGCATGTCAGCATGCTGCCACTAAATGTTTCATTAATGAAGGATTTCCAAGCCACCGAAATTCATAGACCTTTCACCAATGATTATGTGTATAAAAATTGTTTATCTGAGTGATTATAAATTTTTGTATTTATTGCTTTTAGCTACTGTACTGATGTGTTTATTTTACAACAATCCTAAAGTACATAAAGATAACGAAAAAGCAAGGGCTCAAGCCCACTTCTAGCATATTTAGGTCAGTAAGTGAGAACCATGGCTGGGAGAAATTTAATGAGCATTTGATTCTCCACCCTCCGTGCAGTTTATAACTTTGGCAACAGACGGAGCCTCGAATGCCATGCCGAGCGCTACATATTTATCTGTATGTACTAGAGAGAGCAGTGCCACATCCTAAAGAATTCTTGCTTGCCTCCCCTTTCGAACCCAGCAGGGACATTTCAATAAGAATGTTTTATCTCTATCTCTCTTGCTTGATCTCCAAAACAAGGGCTTTTTCACTTTGCGAAATAAATAAATAAATAAATAATAATAATAATAATAATAATCTTTGTTACATGAATTCACGTCACAGTTATGTATCCAGCCCACACAAGCAACATTGCTTTTGTGTGATGCTGGGCAGTCTGCAGGTAGTACTAATGTGTACAATAGTAGTACTAATACATATGCAAAGTGCTGCAATTTAAGTGCACATGTTTACTATTGAAAGTTCATTATAAAACATCTAGTTTTATTGAACATACCCTCTTGCTAAATCTAAATCAATAATCACACACACATGGCCCATGTGGCACCTCCAAGGTAGTGCCTGCCTACCTCACTTTCTCAAGTTATCCCAAGCCTTGAGTAACTTGCTTGTTCCAGCCCTCTAGACATGCCACAGTGCTCAACTCAGCCAACAACAGGTGTTAATGAAAAATGGATTATGCTTCCAACCCAAGGCCTGACACAAGCTTCAGATTCTTGTTCTAAATTATCCTAGGTGAGCAACAATCTGAGAAATGACATACTGTACAGAGTCATGTAAGGGTCACACTCACAATTTTTTTGAGGCGCAGTCCTTACACGGGACTGAACCTTTTGGTCAAAATTGTGCACACCTCGAGTTAACGGATGTACCATTGCATCAGAGGTCAACGCGCAGCTCTTGCCATCTAGTAGCGGCATGTAGAAGTATGCAGCACACGAAAATTCGCTGATGCGAGCACACAGCATCGGGGCACTGAACACAATTGCTTCTCCATTGGATTCTTTTCTCCAAATTTTGGGCTGCCAAGTTGGCGGTGCGGCCCTTACAAGTGTGTGGCCATTACACGAGTCTATATGGTAATGCACCATAGAGAACAAAAAAAGAGAAAGAGAGCTAACAAGTTCAAATGCAGCCTTACTTTAGTGATGACATAAACTGCACACAAGATGAGCTGGTCCAAGTGTCGGTCCTTCATGAGATCAATGTGGCAGACAATAGAATGCTCAAAGCATGTCCATATTTTGAGCTGGATGTCTTTCTGCAGGATTCCTAGCCTTGCACAGAGGTCTTGAAATCGTACGCCTGCCAAGTGGTATACCTGGTCAAGAAAAGAGCAAATTAAACGTCTTTGATAAAGAAAACCTCATCAGTTATCTATTCTTTAGTTGAAATGTGCTAGCAAAACAAAAATGCTGACATAAATGTTTTGCTAATGTCTTCCTTAAATGACAACATACAGTTTCATACCCCATTAGAAATTAGCATGAGCAACTACATGCCCAGCAGTGCACTATGTCTTCATATAGTGACAGCTAGTTTTAATATGTTAACCCATTATTGACAAGTGTTGTCTAGAGGCAACATACCAGAAACATTTTTTTTTAGAGCACAGTTCTAAGGCGCCCATTCTTGCATTGAGCGTCAGTATGCCTCAGCATCGTCCCTCGGTGTAACAGAGCAAATGAGCACAGCAAAGGATTAAAGAGCAAACGCAACAGTAGATGAAAGACAGCGTGAGTGAAGAAAGCGCAAAGAGGAAACTGGAGGAGGAGGGTGCAGCAGAAGCATCAGGAGGAAGCCACCTTGAAGCACCACCAGATGGTACTTACGTCCGCACATCAGTAAAATTAATTATGAAGAACGACTGAGGAATATGGAAGAAAGTAAATGGGCTGGGAGAGTGTTCAGGTATTTGTACAGGAATAACATTGATTCACAGTGGAGGAAGAGAACTAGGAAGCTTACCAGCAAGTATGCAGCCTGTATGGTAAGCAACACAGCAACAAAGAACACCAAGCGGAAAGTCAGAGAGGCTGAGATCTCATGGGTGGCGGCAATGGAAAAGAAACCTGCCATGAGTAACTACATAAGAGGAAAAAACGAAATCAGGAAAGAAACAATTGATGATAACTCAAAGGGAAGCTCATTACTTTTCGAAGCGAGATCAAGATGCCTTAGAACACGCACTTATAAAGCGAGACATAGGAAGGAAGAAGAAGCATGTGCTTGCTGCGGTAAAGCTAGGGAAACGATAGAGCATGTTTTATTAGAATGTGAAGATATCCGCCCAGCGGTCGGCTTAGGAATCACTGGCCTCATTGTAGCCCTTGGGTTCAGCAGAGCAGGGGGAAAGTAAACATGTCCTCAATTGAGATTAGTAAGAGGCAATTGGAAGATTGGTGAAAGAAAAGTAGGGAAACTACAAACAATGGAGGCATACAAAAACAAAGTTCACATAGGGATTCAGAAACTTTGGTTATCGAAATTCGTTGTGCTTTTATTTATTTCTTTTTTTTCTTTTTTTAACATAGGTAGGACATTAGGCAATAACATAACGAGAGCTTGGTGTTGCAACCCATTGCCCCATTCGAAAGGGGACACTCATAACATCCGTCCATCCATTTATCCGTGCAGGGCACTGTGCATATGTGCAGGGTGATATGGGCTTGACAAGTTTTGAAGTGAGGGAAGCTCAATGTAAAATTGACTTTGAAGGACAACTTAGGAATAAGGAAGCTAGTAAATGGCTTGCTGGAGTGTTCAGATATTTGTACAGGAATAACACCGATTCACAGTGGAGGTAAAGAACTAGGAAGCTTACCAGCAAATATGCAACCGGTATACTAAGTACAGTCGAATTTCGATAATTCGTATGCTTATTCTCAGTGTGCTTCGCATATTTAGATAGAAGATCATTTTTTTTTTCAAATATTTAGATGTGCCATCATTAAAGGGTTCAAGGCCCTTTGCCAGGTACAAGCCAACTGCATAAACCATGAGGTGACAATTGTGTCCACAAAATATTACATCCATGTACACCGTGAAAACTGTTGAATAAACAAACGATAGCTTGTGTGCCCTCATGCTCAGAGCAGCAAGTTTCCTCACCAGCCAGGACAATGTCACAGGTTTCATTTAATATGTCACAGGTCATATGTGCAAGTCAGACATCAGGTAATGATGCAGCATACCACTAAGGGCTAGCCGCAATGAAAACAACACGGGAATACCCATGTAACGCAGAGCACAAGAAACCACCATTCAAAGTGTACCACACAATAAAAAGTTAATAGAAAAAAAAATTATGCAGATCCAACATACACCTGTGAAGGTTTCATAAGGAGGTTAATCAAATGCTATAAATTTGCCACATTTTATTCCTGCATCTTTAGCATACAAGAAACTGGCACATGCACTCTTGTGCACCCCTGCTACACAATGTGACACATACGGCAATCATCTTAGAGAGCTAATTGGTGTTGGCACGATAGAAGTATAGGTGCGATTGTGTCCCAATGGTTAGAGAATCAAGATGCTATGCTGGGCTACCTTCGGGCATGCAATTCAATTTTTCTTTTTTGAGTGTGAGCTACTCAGTAAGACAGCAGCTGCTACCAGCAGCCACAGTCAAGAAAGTCCGAGAGGGTTCGCAAAGAAAGCTTTGCTTTGATTAAGACAAACTGAGAGAGAAGGAAAGGCACCATTCACGATGTAAACATTATGAGGCTTCTTGGCTCCAACATAGGTGTATTGCTGGCTGAGGCAATGGGACGGAGCCTACTCATCATTGTCATTTGTTTTAGAGTGCTGCTCTTAGGCACCTGTGCATGCAGTGTGTGACAGCGTTGGTGTAACCGAGCAAACGAGCACAGTGAAAGATGAAAGCAAATGCGGAGCACAGCGGGGGATGAAAAAAGCGACGAGGAAAGTAGGAAGGCGGGTGCAGAAAAAGAAGAAAGACGTGGTTGGAAAGCAGAGGAGGGTTTGACAAAAGCGTGAGAAAAAAAGTGTAGCCCGGAAACGATGGCAACTAAATGGCAACAGAGTAGCATGCGTCGTCTGGGAGGTCTGTCGGTGGCGGTTGCTGTGAATCGCGCCCACGTGTCACCTCTTGCGATCTCCAGATTAGCGAGACAGTCGCGCCGCACATCACTCCATTTGTAACGTGCCTAACGAGCCTAACAAGACAAATTGCCCACACTAGCCAATATATTGCAAACTGAAAACACGTATAGAGCTAGGTTCAAATTTTGCATTCGGGAGTATCGTAATCGTCGGCTAGTTTAATACAGTTGACCTTTGTTAATTCGATTTTTCAGTTAGTTTGATCCTGAGAGAAGGTCCCAGCCGACGCCCATACATTTCTATGGACACAAACTTTCGTTGTTCAGATCTTAACATTGACCTAGGCAGGATAATTCGAACTTGACTAGTCAGCTCCGCTGCAATACAACAGAGTTATGCAGAGAAGCATATGCAATTTATTGCGGTGAAGCATACTAAGAATGGAAAGGAATGGAAATAAAGGGAGGGCACGAAAGATTCAGAGAGAGAGAGAGAGAGAGAGAGAGAGAGAGATTAAGGAGGACAGGAAAAGGCAAGCACCGATTCCCCCCGGGTGGGTCAGTCCGGGGGTGCCATCTACGTGAAGCCGAGGCCAAAGGGGAGTGTTGCCTCCGCCGAGGGGCCATAAAGGTCCAAGCACTCAGCTTATGGCTCAACCCCCAGAAACCTTCTTTAACTGCCCTGTACCGCTACCTGTGCGTCTGCTACATGGAGTTCTAACTGGTGTAATAATATGCAAGTGCAATGCAAAATGTGTACGTATCAATGCTATGCATGTCATATCGCGTATCTCCTCGCATGCTAGGATGCGTTTATAGGGCATTTTTCCGCTGCATGCTAGCAAGCGCTGACATGGCTCAGTGGTAGAGTAGCTGACTCCCACACAGCGGGCCTGGGTTCGATCCCGGTTGGAACAGGGTTTCTTTTTTTTTTTCTCATTCTCGGCGATGGCTGCGACTGACACCGGACACCATCGGCGGAGGCCACCGTCGCCACCCAAAACAGCAGTTGGAATGAGCCCATAAAAGCTTATGCTGTAAAAACTCCAAAAGTCGAGGGGAAGTTTAAAGCCAATAAAAGAATGGGTGTCTATCTAAAGCTCTGAAGGCCTGCCAATAAACTTACTAAGTGTCTCGATGCTTGTACTGTGCCTGGAAACTGCACATGCGCGTGTGGAAATTAAGGAACATGTGCTATATCCCGTAACAGTGACAACCCCTCACCCCCCTGGTATGCTTCACTGTATAATACAGAAGTACCGCGGCAGTACACCTTTCCGAAAAATTGTAGCAGTAGAAAATTCTGTGCACGGTGCTTTACAACTTCCATTGTATAACAAATTTCTAATGGCGGCTTCGTGAGGTGCCCTTTAAAGGAGCACCGACAGAATGCGTTTTTTTTTTTTTTTTATTGGATAGCTGCCGACCCAGTACTTCCATTATGTAAATTCAATTCCTCGAGAATGCAACATGCTACCTTTTAACGCTACCAGTTCAAAACAAGTGCCAAGTGCAGCGCAACTTAGATTGTAAAAAAGAGGACTATTCACGTTGCCAAAACCTGAAGTAGCAGTCTTGTGGCACCAGACACCCCTGATGTGTGCACACACGGGCACACACACATGCACACGCGCACACGGCTGAGTTTGTTCAGCACTCGATCGGACAAGAGGGAAGAGCGAGTTTCCCTATGTTTCCAAGAAAAGTGCACCATTGGAAGAGTCAATCTGGCAGCTTTCAACGACTCAGTCACTGTACAACCGTCAACCTCCACACTAAGCTGACCGGCACACATGCTTTAGTTGCTTGCGATACCACGTAACTGACGTGGTCTCCTTTTTTAATGTCCAAAGCCGTGCTGCCCTTGGTGTCATTTTGAACAGGTCGCATAAAAAGTGCTGTACTTAAATATTTGTGGCGCTCTCGAAGACCGTAATTATGGAGTCAAAACTACCAAAGAAAGAAAACAAAAATTAGACACAGAATTTTCGTGTAAGTACTCCTTTTAAGGTACTATAATGCTTGTTACAATCGTAGTTTAAACCTCCTGCAGCTTCATTTGGATGCAATCACAAGAGGAGTGCTCATGTCTTGAAAAAATTATTGCTAGTTTGAATAGGTGGCTTACTCAGATAACTTGGTTTAGCATATACGAACACAATACTGTTGCACACATATATAGCGATTACAAATCTAATATACCATTGGACACAATTTCAAATGTGGCTTGCCACAGATCGTAGTGATGGAATTTCTATGGATATATTGAAACCAGGTATGTAAGGTCTGATAGGACACCATTTACTGTAAAATGAATATCAGTTCACTCACAGATGAAAATATGCATTCTGGTTGAAAAAACTTAAAAATTCTAAGCAAGGACCACAAGCAATGACAGTTTCACAGACATTGATTTATCTCTACACATCTGATTTAGATGACTCGTAAAAGCACACATTTCGGTGACTGGCCGGGCTTGGCTGGTCCTTAAAGTAACATCCAGTGTAATCTTGCGTAACCACACCAATCACCATCACACACACCATTACATTACATAATGCAGCTTGGTTTGGTTGCATGTTTCACTGCTCAACAGAAAATGGTTGCACAGTGGAAAGTGGTGCCACTTGATGCTAAAGTTAACATTAGCTGAAACATCTCCTGTCTGCCTGTCGAGAGGCCAGCTTGCCTTGGCAGGTACAGAGGAGATTCTTTACCTAACCATGAATTTGCTTGCATCAGCATGTCCTACAAATACTGGATATAATGATGGCATTTTAGGGTACAATGCAACATTGTTATAATGAAGTTTAATCAGTTGGCGCAGGACAGGGGTAATTGGAGATCGCAGGGAGAGGCCTTCGTCCTGCATTGGACATAAAATAGGCTGCTGATGATGATGAACTGTATATATGTTGCCCAAGCATAAAGTGGCATAAATGCTACGTCAGAGAGAAAAAAAGTAGAAAATTAGGTATCAAATCAGCCATATTCACCTTTCGGAAGAAAAGTGCCAAAGAGCCAGAACGAAGTGGCTTGTTTTCTTTGGGGACTTCAGGTGCTGAGGTCACCGTAACAATGTTGGGTCTTGTGCCATCTGCCGTTGGTGCTGCAGCACTCTTGCTATCTACAGTAACGTAACGAGTGGTGCAGCCAGCTTGAACAGCTAGAAAGGAAAGTTGAAACATTACCTTAAAAAATGTCCTCTCTCAAGATTCAAGGAGCATTTTGATGGAATAAACTAAGTACAAAAATAACCAGGCTTTAAAATCAGTCAACATGAAAATACCCCCTTCTTTTATACTTTCGCACAGAAATGTGTTCTATTTAATAGCTAAATAACTATACTTGGGGACAACACTAGATTCACACTAGCCAGGAAATGCCTATAGCAAAATCAGTGCTTACTGCTATCACAGAGAAAAAAAATTAAATTATGGGGATTTGCTTGCTAAAACCATGATCTGATTATGAGACACGCCATAGTGGGGGACTCCGGAAATTTGGAACATCTGGGCTTCTTTAATGTGCGGGTGTTTTTGCAATTCACCCCCATCGAAATACGGCCGCCGTGGCAGGGATGCTATCAGAGACAAGCATGTTGAATGTTCAAGGGCAAAGCTTCACAACTATTACTGAACAAAAACAATGAAGAAAGGTTGATAATACCTAAAAGAATCTACATAACACAATGCAACATAGTGGTTATATGGCATGCCTTCAGTTTTCACAATTATCCATCCGAAACGGCACAACCAGGATTTTATTTCAGAAGGTGCTTTTCAGAACACCACCTATACCTGATGTATAGCGGTGCGAATTACAACCATTGCACCACATATGCGCAGCGAGGCAAATCGAGAACAGAAGATGCTGAGGACACTCTGTGCAGGTGGATATGGGCTTATAGATACAGATGTAGGTGGCCATGCAGTCTCTGTGCATCCCCTTACTGGTGAAGTGTTAAGCACTCAAGTAACCGCAAAGGTTACTATTCCCCCAAGAATACTAACTTTGTTAGTAATCTTGTATTTGTATTAGCATTTGTATTCACGAAAGGTGGTGTTCCCGAGTTAGTGCCTCCCTATGCACAGCACATGCTATCCTGCCACATTTTGAATGTGTAAGCTAGCAGAACTTCTTCTGCACATCTTGTACTGTACATGCGAGTAGTTGTAACAGTGCTGCACTAAGGTTCATTCAGTTCATCTAACCTAACTGTTGACAAGGCTGAAGGTACTTCACAGGCTTCTTGCAAAATTAGTTTGACAATCAATACCTGCTTGTACTAGGCGAGAGTTTGGTTTAAGTGGTGTTCATCATTTATTCATCATTTATTTTTCCGTAAGGACCTCTGTCAGGGTATTACATAAGGGGGGTTACAGAAGGATAGAAACAAAGATATGGTTACAATTTCTTACAAAACTCAAGCCTGTGGATTCGTATTAAAAAAAAAAAAAAAGCCAAGAGGCACACTGAATAGAATGCCAGAGCAAATCAGCAGAACAGTCACAATGTGAGACGGCAATCGCAAAAGAATGAAGGCACAGTACGGTCATTATAAGGTTAGGGTTTAAGGTGATCAGTAAGCAGCTGCTTGAAGATAGTGGGGTTGGGCTCATTGACAACTCTATCCAGTAAATTGTTCCACTCTATAATAGCGCTAGGCAAAAACGATTGATTAAAGGAAAATGTTGAACCACGCAAGCGCTGGATGCTGCAAGAGTTAAAAAGGCGACAAGATGTACGGGTTGGTGGGATTAGAAGCCTTCCATGCAGTTCGGGGAAGTTATAATAAAGCCGCTGGAAAAGGCACAGTTTTGCAATTTTCCGACGCAGCACCAATGGTTCGAGTCCTAGAGATGATTTAATCGCACTGACACTTTCTTCACGGCTGTACCTGGAAGTGATGAATCTAGTGTCACGATTTTGTATTGATTCTAATATATTAATTAAGTAAGCTTGGTGCGGCCTCAAAATAGCTGAGGCGTATTAAAGTTTACTTCAAATAAAAGTTTCATAAGCTAGTTTTCTTGTGGATGAGGGGCACAGCGTAAAGGTACGCCTGACGTAACCAAGTGATTTATTGGTGTCGGTAGCCAATTTTGTTATTTGGTCGGACCAGGTCAACTTGCTATTAATAGTGATACCGAGATAACGATACGATTCAATGGTGGATAAGGCTGTCGAGTTGAAAAAGTACAGGTGATCCTTGTTAGAGTGTTTACGGGACACTTGCGTAACTTTACATTTGGAGATGTTAAGTTTCATTAAAGAGCTGGAACACCAGGTTTCTAATGAATGTAAGTCTTTTTGGAGCAGTGCATGGTCGGTTGGGTCTGTAATGCGACGGTAGATTACGCAGTCATCTGCAAAAAGTTGGATATTGGATAATATGCCGTTGGGAAGGTCGTTTACGAAGATGAGAAAGAGAAGGGGACCGAGGACGGACCCCTGTGGTACTCCGGAGATGACGCTAGCACTGGTTGAGCAATGATTTCCGATAGCTGTGTACCGGAATCGATTAGTAAAAAAGCAACGGATCCATGATAGTGCGAGAGGGTCGAGACCGAGGCATGAAAGTTTGGCCAAAAGCCGCTGATGGGGAACACAGTCAAATGCTTTGGCGAAGTCTAGAAATATGACGTCAGTTTGAAGTGATGAGTCTAAGTTCAGGTGAAGCTCAGTAATAAATTCAAAAAGCTGTGTATCGCATGACAAACCAGGCCGGAAACCGTGCTGATTGTGAAAAAAGAAGGAATGATCACCGAGATGACATGCTATTTGTGAATATATTATATGTTCTAGGAGTTTACAGGAAATACTCGTTAGGGAAATGGGGTGATAGTTGGAAGAATCAGAGTGGCTGCCTGACTTATATACCGGTACCACTTTACTAATCTTCCAGTCATTTGGAAGTGAACTATCAGTAATGGACTGGGTAAAAATTATTTGTAATATTAGACTATAAATAGGTGCAGCTGTATGCTGATGCAGGACAAAATTACTGTCAGACTAATCACATAGCCATGACCTTACTTTGCGAGGTGTTTCCTGGCATTCCACCTGCATCCAAGTGATGCATACACTAAGCAGCCTCAAAATTTTCATAGTATAGACCCCGCAACCTCTTTCACAACACCCCGCATTACTTTAGTGATGCGATTATGCTGAGCACAATCATAAAAATAGGACCACATTTTACTTGAAGGCATTCTGACTTCAAATTACAGAAGGAGTCAGGAGGGGTAAGAAGCATATCCTTTACTGGTTGCACAGCAGCAGTGTTGTACTTGATTCTTGTTACCAAGGAATGATGTATCTAAAAAGAGCATTTGCATGAAGGTAAAGCCCACCATAAATGCAAAATGCATTGTCTTCAAAAAACATGAGCTGATGCCATTATACTATAAGTTATAATATTGTAAATAAAATAGCATTGGAATATTGCTGTGTAGGACAGTATTAGATAGATTATTATTGCACTACACCAAGATGTCACCTAATTGTAAAAGTAGGATTGTGCGAGTAAGTTTTCAAATTGGATATATGAAAAAATAAAGATAAGCTTCAAGTATCAAGCTAAACAAATAATTTTTTCAACAGAATAAAGAAGAAAAATCACACACACACACACACACACACACACACACACACACACACACACACACACACACACACACACACACACACACACACACACACACACACACACACACACACACACACACACACACACACACACACACACACACACACACACACACACACACACACAGACAGACAGACAGACAGACAGACAGACAGACAGACAGACAGACAGACAGACAGACAGACAGACAGACAGACAGACAGACAGACAGACAGACAGACAGACAGACAGACAGACAGACAGACAGACAGACAGACAGACAGACAGACAGACAGACAGACAGACAGACAGACAGACAGACAGACAGACAGACAGACAGACAGACAGACAGACAGACAGACAGACAGACAGACAGACAGACAGACAGACAGACAGACAGACAGACAGACAGACAGACAGACAGACAGACAGACAGACAGACAGACAGACAGACAGACAGACAGACAGACAGACAGACAGACAGACAGACAGACAGACAGACAGACAGACAGACAGACAGACAGACAGACAGACAGACAGACAGACAGACAGACAGACAGACAGACAGACAGACAGACAGACAGACAGACAGACAGACAGACAGACAGACAGACAGACAGACAGACAGACAGACAGACAGACAGACAGACAGACAGACAGACAGACAGACAGACAGACAGACAGACAGACAGACAGACAGACAGACAGACAGACAGACAGACAGGGTGCAATCAAAGCTGACTAATGTGTCTCAACCCACCTGACGCTGTTTACAACTAAATGTGAATTATGCTTGACAGCTAACCAATGACAAACAAGTGGAATGTCACAAAATTTGCACGATGCCAATAACAATAACTAAAGTAAGGAATGCCATGCAATCAAATGACCATATGAAGCCCTATTGGTTTACACTAATGAACATTAGTTCTGTTTTTTGTAATGCATTTTTTTCTAACTACTCCAGTATTCTTTTTTTCAAACCAGTATTTCAGTATTTCAGTACTCCAGTATACTTTTTTCACATTTTTTCAAAGCGTTCACAAGTTGTGAAAAAATAAGCGCAAAACAATATATATAACTCAACTACATGACATCATATAGGTGATTCAAACATGGTAGTGCGATACAACTATAGGTCAGAAAATCTCCCAAGACCAGAAACTAACTCTATTCACATATAACTGCTGCAATTTCAAGCCATTAGCAGTTAATGGTCACAATATTATTTAAAACTGCAGACGTAGAATCGCTTTGCAATGCATAAGATACATCTAATTTTCCTCAGAAATAGACTGTTTTAGTGCTTCTAAAAGTTGTCCCCAAGTATAGTGCAGTTATAGGGCAACTATAGTGAAATAAAAACATTGTGATCTTTAGGTGCAGGCTGAATTGAAAACTATTCAAGTACAGTGAATGTTTCAATCAGCTGCTTTTACAAAACCCCACAAATACGTAATTCCAAATATGTTCCATAACCCCACGAAGTCCTATGTATAATTATTGACACGCCGACTTTGATACCTCAAAATCCTGATTTAAGCATTGTAAACTAAAGACAAAGCCAATATTTATTTTTTGAAATGCTGGAGGGTACTTTCAGTTATACATAGTTCAGAGAACTTGTTACTAATTAATTGCCACAGTAATTAGTAGTAAATTTTTCCTTTTATTTTTCGGTAGAAATGTACTCTCAATGGCCAGAAATAAATATGAACAATTTGCTTTAAATTTCTTTGATGTGGAATGGTGTTTGGGCTTTATGGGGTTAAATAAGCACACAAAATTATTAGTGGGAAAAAAGTCAGCTCAAAAGCAAACCAACATGCACTGAAAAACAAAAGCAAGCATCTAATTGCGACATCTGCCACTGGCTGTTTTTCGACCGTTACCAAGCGAGGATTTCATACATGGGTACAATAAAAGCAGCATTGAATACAGAAATGTTCTTTAAGATGCATGAGAAACTGCAAACCTTGCAATTTATTTCAGCCTTCATAGCTTGCCCACTTCACGGCAGTAATCAACAGAATTTTTTTTGTTCAGGATTGAGTTTCACAGAGTAAAACACAAAATTGGGGTGGCCTTTCCACAGTAATTAATGGCAACATTGAGCTCACCCATAACCTTCTCACCTGCTCATATTTTTCCTGCTTTTTAAATTATTTTTTTACTCTTGCTTTTTTTAAACTAAAAGCTGAACTTTTCATGAAGACGTGATAGGACCATCATCATATTGACCCAGCCTTGTCAACGGTGACATGAGAACTACAGCAAACAGCACATTCTATGTGGCTGTCCCACTTAGGCAGATTTATTTCGTTGAAAAGTTCATTCACAATGAAACCTGGGATGGTCTACATGTGTCATGAAGACACTCTATGAGGCCTGCCTGTGCAGACAGTTTGCTTTCCAACCAAGCAGACAGCACTTGTGACATGTGCCTTTCAGGCCAGTCTTGGAGCATGTGCAGTTGCATTTTGCAAGTGGTCAATTTTAACCTCACAATGCTGTATCTGCAGTCAGCCTTTCCCACAAATCTCCAAACTAATTGAGCAAAATATCCATGGCCTGAGTGGCAAACTTTAAAAGGCTTTCAAGCACATCACATTTCCCAATTAGCACTTGACAAAAAAGCAAGGCTTTAATATAAAACCATGGCCAGTTCTTTTCAACTAGCACTTTCCTGGTGAGTGCTGTTTGTGGTAGAAATGTGATATGTTAAAACAGTTTTCATGGCCCCATCCCACCCTACGAGACTTAAAGCGGACTGAAAATTTTGTATCTGGTCATTTTTTTTCCTTGATATGGTTCATTTTTTTGCCAGTTTTCATAACAATTCCACAGATTTCCATGTGTTTAAAATTTCAGCAATTCCTGCTCCACCGTTTGCTGTCCACAGTGCAAAAACTAAAGATGCTGGTCAAAGCAACATGAATTTCAATCTAGTTGCTAAAAGTAAATGCCTGTCAGTATGTTAAGTTAAACTGTTTCCAAACAATCACAATAAGTAATGCACAGAGTATAAGCTTAAATGACAGAGCATTGTATACTGTTTAGACAAGCAGAATTTCAAATGAGTGCTTAGAACATCAAACTTATGCACAGGACTTGAGCATCTCAAGCTGATCTCAACTGTTAAATTTATGACAAATGATGCTGCAATTTTATTCATATAGTACTGGAAACTGGCCAAATGTCATGGCACATTTCAAGAATAAACATTGAAAAAAAATGAAAGGAATTTAAAAGACACTACAATCACACAGTATTGCCAAGTGTTTCAGTTCACGTTAAGCTAGAAACCAATTATAGAAAGAAAAGGGATGAACAAGCACACACACATCTAATGGCAAAATGTCCTGGCAATGCTCATTTATAATACAGGGAATGCAATAATAAAATGTGTGACAATAAAGGTTCAGAACAAATATGCTTATGGAGCTTGCATTAAGACAATGAAGAGAAACAGTAGCCATCTTTATAGCAGATCTGTCATTGTACTAACACATACAAAATTACTACAGGCAAGGTGATAAACTGCACTATGATTCTTGCTGTTACTGAGTTTAAGCATCAATGCTAACTACAGAGCGCATACTTGATTTGAAAATTGTAACAGCACTAACACATACATCCACAAAGTAACAAGGACGAGACAAGAGCTGTGTCTCGTCCTTGTTACTTTGTGGGTGCATGTGTTAGCGCTGTTACAATTTTCAAATCAAGTATGCACCAACTCGCCCAAAGAGAAGTTTTAACAGAGAACATAATAATGTAGTGCGTTCAGTTTAGGAAAGGATAAAGGTTTAAAACAAATGTGCTTGTGGAGCCTGCATCAAGACAATGAAGAGAAACAGCAGCCATCCTTATAGTACATCTGCCATTGTGTCAACACATACAAAATTACTACAGGCAAGGTGAGGACCTGCACTATGAGTCTTGCTGTTACCAAGTGTAAGCATGAATACAAACTACAGAGAACATAATGTGATGCGTTCAGTTTAGAAAAGGATAAACAAAGAATACATAGTCTGAAAGAGACACCCAACAGGCTATGTTCTTGGTTTTGGTGTATAAAGAGCAATATAAAAACTTGACATTAGAATTT
Organism: Dermacentor andersoni; assembly: GCF_023375885.2. Classification (NCBI taxonomy): domain Eukaryota; kingdom Metazoa; phylum Arthropoda; class Arachnida; order Ixodida; family Ixodidae; genus Dermacentor; species Dermacentor andersoni. The sequence continues at coordinate 110,244,727 of NC_092814.1, forward strand.
AATTTAATTCTGGGGTTTGCCAAAATGCCGTGTTAAAATCACAATTTGATTATGAGGCACGGTGTAGTGGGAGACTGTGGATTAATTTTGAACATCAGGGGATCTTTAACGTGCCCGCTATGCACGGAAATGGCGCAATGGTGGAACTTGAAAGCTTGAGATTGGAATTTTATTTGGCAGTTGGAACACTAAGAGATTGGCTGGTTGGAATACCAACACCATAGGCTGACCCATTCACTCAAGAGCGCACTGACTCGCACTCTCTCTACATTGATTTCACAGACATGGGATAGAGTGCGAGCCAGTGAAAAAAGGCATGATTGAACCTGGATGTGAACAGGAATGAGTGCCAGTGACTTTGAGAGGACATGAGTTTGGAGAGGAGCGAGTACCGGTTAAAGTGAGTATCAACAAAAGTGAGTTTGAGTGGACATGAGCATGGACACAAGAGACTGTCGGAGAGTGTGAGCGGACACGAGTACGAATGTATGCGCTCGTAAGTGTAAGTGAATGCAAGTATGAGCATTAGTGGGTGCCGGTAAGTGTGAACGAAAGCAAGTATGAATGCAAGTGACTCACGGAGAGTATGTGTAGGTGCGGGTAGGTGACGAGTAAGGTGCGAGTAGGAGTGCTGAGTGGGAGTAGGCAGGAGTGTATTCCCCGACCTTTGAGGAGTATCTTATCTGCAGGTATGCAGTAGTCTCAGCATAGAGTGCAGTAGGGCAAAGATGTTTGATTGTTACGGCAAAAGAATTGTTTGAAATTGAGAATTTTTGCCTAAAATGCAGGGAAAGTTGTATTGCAAAAAATTTCTGTCTAACAAGTCAGACCCTAAGTTGACCTATAGCTTTCATTTCTGCTTTCTGGCATACTTTGTAAATTTTCCGACAATTCTGGCATACCTGTTTTTTTCATATTATTTACCGTTCAGTAACTAAGTCGCATCGAAACTTATCAACATGAAATTCTTAATAGCACTTGTACTAATAATGCTAATAGTAATAGCAACATATTGTACAAAAATAAGACAACGGATAGTAGAATTCAGCCCATCAAAATACATGTTTAGTGAAAGTGTCATCAATTTATATTAAAGAACAAAAAACTATGAGAGCAGGATGCCCCTTTAAAAAATTTAGTAGAAAGAAGAAAATAATGGGGAGGGCAAGAGGAGCCAATGGTTATAGCAATAGATATCTACTGTTATGGCAAGGATCAAATACGCAGGAAAAAACAGCCCTGTGTCGAACTGATAGCTACAGCCAAAGGGATGAGCTGCTGAGCAAGAATTTGACTGTGGTGAATGGCAGTGACCTGTTGCCTGTGATGAGGTATGAGCACAAGGAGTTACACTGCAAGAACATCAATTTTGAGGAAGCGAAACGATGTATGGTCGAAACTTAAAAGGGACACTAGAGAGACACACTAAATCAGTTTATACTAATAAAGTATTCTTTCAAAACTGTTAATTTAGCGATACGAGGTTGCCTATGAAAAGAGAAAATGCAGGCCCAACTTCCAATTTTTGAACTTTGCACCAAAACCACAGGGCCGATACGTAAGTGATGTCACAAATTTCTATATATTTTCTCGTATTTGGGTCGTCATAGCGCAGTAAATATTCTAAAAATTTGCTAACTTGAGTTTTTGGCTGCTTTAAAGTACAATCTGGCCCGCATTTACAAATCGAGAAAGGCCAACTGTTACATGCCCTTTGGCCACATAAACACGTAGTTTCATATAGCCTAGATATCGAACAACCTCCTTGCAAAATTTCACATTCGAAATATCAATGGATGCATCCCAAAAGGCTTGGCAAAAGTAGATGTAACTGATACCAAAAATGGGAAAAAAAAAAGAAACAACCTGCCATTACTGCTTGTGAGAAGTGACGCATGGCTCACAATGTGTGGCCCCTCAGCAAAAGTGTTGTGGAATGAAGACCACAACGAAAAACGAAATAAAACAATATTTTTGTCCGGAACGAAAACATAACCGAAAAGGTATTATTTCGTTTTGAAGTGAAACAGAAATATTTTTTATTGGTTTTCGGTTCAAGGGGAAAGTCGGAAATCCAACACAATCGACTTCAGGCAACGTCAGAATTAGCGCATATATCTCTGGCAGGGAAAGTGAGAGCAATAGCCAGTCGAGCATTTCACTCATCTAAGCCTGTCGCTCGATGCACTAGCAGATTGGCATCGTAGCAAAACCCAGGGCTTGATCACTAAAGCACTTATCATTTCATTCTCTACAGGTACAACCTGTTGTTACCAAAGTTTTATGGTTCCTTTAAGTTCGTTTTATCGGAACCGCAGTCTCGTATTTCGGCGAGCACTCTCGATGGCATGCTGCTTCTGAGGTCATGCTCAGTGCTTTCACTCAAGGCACTGGGCATGTCAGAATTCATAATTCACTTATTGAGAAAAATAAATGCTTTTTTTTTTTATTGTTACTTTGCTCTGACAATTTTTCATGCAGACCTAAACCATTATGAACCGTTACGGATTTTTTTTTTTTTTTTTTCTGGAGCAGAACCGGAACGGAGCGTTTTTCAGTGGAACAAAACTAAAATGAGAAGGAAAACATTTCGTTCTGATACCTTGCTCAGCATGACCTCCAAGATTAGGCACTGCCCCAAAGCTGCCCGACACATGCTGAAAATAATGTTGGAGGAAACGTGCTGGGACTTGCGTCATATCTCTTAACCACCAGGTGCATGAGTCGCCTGCTTGGGTGCTATATGCTGCTAATAACAACATTAGAGAATTACCAGGCCTGCAGCTTTCGTAAGATTGCTTCAGTAGTATAAATGAAAAATTTCATGGTAGTTGGTCTTTAACGAGGCCAGGACAGACATTGTTAACATTGATGACATCATGAGTGAGCTGGAGTGGGAACTTCTGATGTTGCCACTAATCTTTGATTTTTGCACATTTTTATGGCTTACCAAGCCTTCTATCACAGTAAAAATGGCTTTTCTGGTATTGTAGAATGGTATTTTACTTATTTTTCTTTTTAGTGTCCCTGTAACTCTAAGTGCCACGTATGAGTCATACTAGGCACATATTTTTTTCTTCTCTCTATCCTTCCTTTCCTTTTCTTCCCCCCCCTCCCTTATTTTTTTCAAAAAGTGCTGTGGACGGGTCTGTCTCGTCCATTTATTTGGGCGCTCTTTCTAAGTGCCGGTAATAGGCCAGGCTCATCCAATCCATTTTGACATTCTGAGCGTTTTCCAGATGCTAATGCATATTGTGTTTTTCGTGTTCGTGAGTGGTCAAGAGACGCAGCCACTCACAAATGCGAAAAACGCCGAAAGGCATTAGCACCAGGAAAAGGCATCGCCACAAAATCATGGCCCTGGAGAGTTCCCTTCTTGGCCCCGGTGGGGGGCCTACAAACTCCATTGCTCCAGCAGAGATATTTAAAATGCGGCATGCAGTCGCATGTTGCCGTGCCCATCGCGAAAGCATAGCTTTTATTTGAATTGCCAATCTCCGATGATTTCCTTCTGCATTAAAGTATTGCCAGTGATGACATTCTTTTCAGTGGTATATACACCTCCAGTGACTGATATCGTTGACTACAACGAAAGTTTTGATAGAGCGCAGCAGTCAAAGTTGGATGGAACCTGGTTCTTTTTATTTCGTATTTTCAGACAAAAGTAGTGGAATAACTACCTCCCATACTATATACCGTATTTACTCGCATAATGCTCGCACTCGCGTAATGCTCGCACCCCCCACATTGGCTATCAAAAACTGGAAAATTTTTTTCCCCACATAATCATCGCACCCCCAAAATTACTGCCGCGAGCCGTCTGCTCGTCGTAGCGATCGCCATGGTTGGGCGCGCGTGCTACTAGGTGGCGGTACTGTGCTATCATCCGCTGCCACCGCCGCTACCGATCATCCACTCACCAGCGCTACGCCATTTTGCGAAGGTGTCTCCAGCTCTCCGGTGTCTCGTAGGCCTCGTTTGCCTTGTTCGCGTGTTGCACCGTGCTCTTTGTGCCACTTCGCCATGGGACGCTACGCAAGCTACACAGCTGCTTTTAAGCTAAAAGCTATTGAGTATGCGTTGGAACACGGTAACCGCGCCGCCAGCAGACACTTCGGCGTCAACGAGTTTTGCGTCCGGCATTGGAGACGGCAGCACGACGAACTCAAGACTGGTAAGACGCAGAAACCATCGGAAGATGAAGAAACCATCGATTCCAGTGTCGACACGGACTATGATGAAGAGTACAAATGCCTGCAGGACGTACGCAACGCGAGTAGTGACGGGGAGGTTGCGTGCCCCAAATAAAGTGCTTTAGCAGCTTGAGCTTACGTTCACCTTGTACTTTCATAACGAAGGTAAGTTACGCTTGAAAGTAATGTTTTCGTTATATTTACAATTGCGGACCTGACAATCCTGATCTTGTACCCATTCATCTTTGCATTTAACACTCCAAAACATTTGCTTGAAAATTTTCCCCGCATAATTATCGCACCCCCAAACTTCGCGTTGATTTTCAGGGAAAAAAAGTGCGAGGATTACGCGAGTAAATACGGTATATCTCAAATCTGCAAAAAATTTCCTATCCAGATGTGTAAAAAAGAAAGACCATTTTCTGAACTCTTTTTTTCGGACATTTTGCCAGCCCTTACACAAGGGTTAAGTGAAGCGCCAGGCCCTCCATCGCAACAGGTGCAGACACCCGTCCTTTCGAGGGCAATATCTCCTGACTGGCCCTGCAGCCAATTTTTTAAGCTGCACAAAGACTAATGAGAGGAATACAAACATGCCTTTATTTGCCTTTATTTGCATAGCTGAAAGAAATAAATATGCACCCATTCACCCAGCTTTCCACTATACTGCAAATGGAGCAGATGCAGAGATACATGGCACCTTAAATACACGTGCCTGTGCCACATGGTGCCCACAGTGAAAGAATGGCCACGAAATGTGCTGATGCCACTGCCAAATATGTATGTTCTCGAGCAAGATAGCAAGGTGGGCGAGTTGGTTAGGATCCATCGTACATTTTGTAACAGCGCAAAAGCAACACGGACAAAAGGAAGAAAAACACAACACGGCGCTGACTCACAATTGATCTGACCATCACAACTCACAAGTGACAGCAGTTGTGAGTCAGCACCATGTTGTCGTATTTTTCTTCTTTTTGTCCATGTTGCTTTTGTGCTGTTACAACACGTACGATGAATGTATGTTCTCTATAGAGGATTTCTCAAAATGCAAAAGTTGTGACACCACAACGATGAATGCTCAATCTAACCATGCAGCAGGAAGATCGAGATGATCACATGCCTGTGCAAATAAGTTTATCGCTTCTTTTCTCAAGTTATCTTACTTCTGCATGGCTAATATGTTGAATTCAAATATGTTTTGCTATCCAACAAAATTTGAATCAACGTGGTGCTATCGTGGATGGGGGACACAGGAAACATCGAATGCTATGTGTATTTGCAACAAAAATTTATAACATACAAAGAGAAAAAGAAGGAAAGGAATAGAGGTTAAGTCACATCCTATTGGCTGCTATGTACAGTTGGGTTCAATATGAGCTATAACACAGTGCCCATCTGTGGTCAAGGACCACATGGCGGCACAGACATGTGAAAAATTGATTTATTAAATACTAGTAATTGGAACAAAGTTTAGTTCTCAAATCTTTCTTATCTCAGCACCACCATTTGAATGTGGCTGTGCAAGCTCAAAACAATGGCCATTGCCACATTATGGTTAAACCTATTAGGTAGACACCTAAATAATTCAAGTTGTATGTAAAACAGAAACAAGAGAGAACTGGTTTTCTACAAGCTACAATATCCACATTTTGTGTTCTAATAATAAAAGTTCGAGTATCAACAAAGCACTTTGTTCAGTTTTCACCAGCACTCAGACTACAACATACACACAACTTGCACGGCAGAACATTGCTTTAAAAGAAGATGAAGCCTGCAACATAAAGCGCACTTGCCAGCAACTACATAGCATGAGCTCAGCAAAGCATTAATGCTCAAACAGTGAAGAGAAGCTTGCAATAAGCTTGCTTGCACCCAAAGCTCCCTCCCTGTCTTTAGTTGAATGGTCAGCTTTTGCTTGCAGCTTCAGGGTTCGCGCTCATTTTCTGCATCCTAGCATAGACAGCACAAAGGCATTGTGAGCTGCGTGCCACAAGTAACATGCCCACCAAGATTTTTTTTTCGCAGCAAACAGTAGATTGCCTGGCCTGAATGGCAGCACCACCTATAGCTCCACCCATTTGCTACCACATATAGAACCCTCTTAAAGGACATCCACAACACTGCTTTTTCCTGCACGCATTCAGTCAATATTTTATATCCAACAGGTACAGTCAGGTAGTGAAACTGAGAGGTACTGGATTCTCATCAAGTGTTCTAATGCCTCGCTGCTGATTTCAATACCAAAGTGCCACAAATAGGAAATATGCGTACTTGTTCAATACTGTGATCGCGTTAATACTTTTGCCCTTTAGAGAGCTTCAACATGAAAAGACAAAAGAGCTTTAACATGAAAAGACGAGCAGTTTCGCAGGGACTGCTGGCCTGCAGTGTTTTGTCACAGTAGCCTCACCATAGGTAGGCTTACTTGCTCCCAAGCACACTGACTCACTCGCTCTGCACTCATTTCACAGGTATCAGGTAGAGCACGAGTGACAAAGGGTGCCAGTGAAACAATGGCTTTGGAGCAGCGCAAAGACTCCTGGATTTCATCTTTGATAGATTACATCTCTAATTCACCTACACCAGACTACGTCATAGGTTTTATTGGCGTGGTATGTACACATTTGTGCAAAAGTACATTCGCTCTTGCACAGAATGTCAACGCCGGAAGCCTGATCCTTGCCGCCCTCCTGGACTAATGCAACCTTTGCCGTGCCCTTCGCGACCCTTCGACCGGGTTGGGATAGACCTCTACGGGCCTCTGCCATACACAGCTGCTGGCAATCGCTGGGTCATTGTAGCTGTAGACCATCTCACGAGGTATGCAGAAACGGCCGCTCTGCCAGCCGCGACGGCTCGTGACGTTGCCTCCTTCCTCCTTCAACGCTTCGTTCTACGTCACGGCGCTCCCCGCGAACTCCTGAGCGACCGTGGCCGCGTCTTTCTCGCTGATGTCATTCAAGAACTTCTCGCTGAATGCCGAATTATTCATTGCTGTACCACCGCATATCACCCGCAAACAAACGGATTGACAGAGCGCTTTAACCAAACTCTTGGCGACATGCTTTCAATGTATGTCGCCTCCAACCACACCAACTGGGACCTCATCCTTCCCTATGTCACGTACGCCTACAACACGGCACCCCAGTCAACGACGGGCTTTTCTCCCTTCTTTCTTCTATATGGCCGCGAACCATCATTTCCCATTGACACTATTCTCCCTTACCGTCCCGACTTATCAGAGGGTACACCAGTTTCCGAAGCTGCCCGGTATGCAGAAGAATGTCGGCAACTAGCTCGCTCCCTTACAACGCAAGAACAAGCGCTACAGAAATTTCGTCATGACGACGGGCGCCCCCACCACCAGTTTTCGCCTGACGCTCTTGTTTGGTTGTGGGTGCCTCCTACTTCGACACAAGGTGTCTCCTCCAAGTTTGTATCCCGATACCATGGACCTTACCGGGTTCTACGCCAAACTTCTCCGGTGAACTACGTTATCGAACCTCTGACGCCCCCTACGGACCTGCGTCGCCGAGGCCGCGAAATTGTGCACGTAGATCGGCTCAAGCCGTATCACGAGCCCTTCGTCCTCACGACGCCTTAGGCCTCCTGCGCGGCTCCGTCTTCAGCGAGGGGGGAAGTTGTAAGGAAGAAGAAGTGCGCCGTGCCGAGCTCCGCAGTCGGATCGCCAGCGCTACTGAAGTGGGGCTCGGGCTAGACACTGTTCCTGGTGTGACTGGCTAAGCCTACGCTGTTGCGTCTTCTTGTCTGCGTCCTTCGTGTCGTCCACAGCCGTGTCGGACTTCGTTGCCATAGTACATAAACACGAGTGAGTGCCGATATAAGTATGGACAGGATGAATGCCGGTTAATGTATGAATGAAAGTCAGTGACTGATTTTGAACGGACGTGAGATGAATGTGAGTGAGTGAGTGCCAGTGAGTGGGAGATGACGCGGGTATAAGCGTGAGTATATGCCCAGTAAGTATGAATAAAAATGACTTTGAACACAAGTGAGTGTTGGCTAGTATGAGCGGGCGCGAGTAGGAACGTGAATGAGCACCGATGGGGTGAGTGCAAATGAGTGGGAGTGAGTACATAGCCTACAAAAATATTGGTGAGTATGTGTCAGCATTTTCTAATTAATCCAACCTATGAGCCTCATAAAAAAAAGGTTGTTTAAGCTGTTAAAAAAATGTTTGTTATTTGCTAATTGAAAAGGAAAATCAAATGATACCACCTTTGCAAATACAGCAAAACCTCGTTAATTTGACCCTTGCTAATTCGGAAAACTGGATAATTCGGACTCGTCTTTTGGTATCGGCAGGCGTATGCATTATTCAATGGTCTCGAACTCTCGTTAAGCTAATGTATTTGACTGCACACCAGTGAATTTGGAAAACCTCCAGAACACATGGTGAGCGCCGCAAAAAAGAAAGGCTTCACTAGTGTCCAGCCAAAATCAAGCAGTGGAGTCTGCATCGCCATAGTCATCAGCAGGAACTGTAGCGGAATGGTAGGAACGCCGGAGTGCTTTGTGCCTATTTGTGACTTTACAGCCTTTATTCTGCATTTACCGCCGCACATGACTATGCATTATCAGCGTGTGTTCGGAACTGCATGGTCACCATCTATAATCACATCAATAACAACAGTGTTTTCATCTGCAACGGTTTTGGCAAGCAGTTATTTCATTTTGACTCAGTGCAATGTGCACGCAGTGCCAAACACAGCAGAAGCTGTCGAGGATTAAAATAGATTCTACTGTGGCCTGTGCGAAATATGAGCAAGGGTTGCACATTTATTCAGTAAATAAAGGTGAATTGGTGCAGTAAGGATTCATTCATTTTTTTTTTATACCCTTGACAATTCAACATTTGGATAATTTGGACATTCTCGTTTTATTTGGTCTCGTGAAATCTGAATTAAAGAGGTTTTACTGTAGTGAAAAGTCGTAGTACAGGGAGAAATTGACACAAAAAGCCTTGAAACAAGCTGAATGTTGTATATATGAATATGACTAAATATATACTTTCGAACCCAGATATACCAAACTCACATATAATGAATTATTGTGTATATCGAACAGCTGTAAAATCCTTGGAAATTTTAAAATAAAATTGTTATTTTATATATTGCATCACCTATATATATATATATATATATATATATATATATATATATATATATATATAGAGAGAGAGAGAGAGAGAGAGAGAGAGAGAGAGATTTCTTTTTTATGAGCTCTTTCAGATTCGATATATCCAGGTTCGACTGTAGTGTCGAAGAATACAGATATGCTGCCACTCGCGACAAATCAAGTGAAAAACCAAAAAACTATTAACGAACTGAAGAATCAAACTCCTGGCTGCCAGCAGTTCAATTCTGGATGCCGGCTCTCGTAGAAAATGGGTTTTAAGCAAGAATGTTGCCATTCAGGTCAAGTCCTGCAGTGTCCCCGACACCCAAGTGCTGCAAGCTAGCAATGATACCTGGCCACACAGTGCCACATGTGCATTGACTACAGGCTGCATGTGGGGTTTAAGGGGACAGGGGCTTAAGAAAAATACGAGGCACTCACGCTGCACCGTGATGGACACGGTGCGCGTCTGGCCCATGGCGCCCGACTCCACCCGGGGGCTCTGCTGTAAGGGGGCGCTAGCACCACCTCCTGTGCTGTTGGGCGCAAATAGCCTGCGACGCACTGCACTGCCTGGAGACTGGAACCGCTCCGCCACCGACACAGGTGAAAGTGGCACGTCTGCATCAAAGGCCGCCATGTCAAAGACACAGAGACCAAGCAAGGCCACAAACTGCCTGTCCAGCGCTGATGCAGTCCCATCCACAATGGTCTGAAGGCTGGCAGAGGGAGTTCCTCACAAGATGGGTAATGTCACATCAGCCATGCATGCCTCACATAAAAATGTACACAGAAACTTCCTGGTGAGGTCCCCACTGAAAGATCCCCATTTTTCCTTCCCTACACTAAACACATGTATGCAATCAACACAGCATACTAAAAGAACACATGCTGTACAACATTCACACAGTACCACAGGGAGTAAGAACAATATCCTGACAGCCAGTGCATAACATCAGTGTTCCTCTTTAATCCCCTCTCATGTTTTTTTTTTTTCTTTTTTGACGAATTCAGCTTGCCAGTACGATCGTACAAGAAATTGTTTTGTACAGGCACACCTTGTCTAACAGAACAGTAGTAATGCACCATATCTCTGACAAATGGGGTTCATCCTAACAGTTTCACACAATGTCACAGATGGTAACAATACTTAATCATTAAAGTAATTTGGAAGAAATTATAGCATGGACACCACTGCTCCTTTTCACAGAGCGGCAAAATGATGTTATGCTTAGGTGCAACTGCAATGGCAAGCCTAAAGAAGGGAAAGCTGATGCTGCTGACAGATGCAGCTTGAGCAATAACCATGTGTAGTACTGGTTTCAGTGAAGTAAAAGACAGTTTGCTGTACAGTGAAACCTCGGTATAATGAAGTCGACGGGAGAGCCAGAATTACTTCGTTATACTATAAATTACTTCGTTAAATCCACTATATCATGTACTGCACTTTGAATCTGTATGGGGATTTCAAGGGAAATTTCATCTACTTAAGTTTTATCTGTTATTCCTTTATATCCTGCTTCATTATAACGAGGTTTGACTGTACTAGCAAAGCATATCCACAATACATATGGATTACGTATATATGCATTATGCTGTGCAGACAAAATTTTTTGCAATATGCATTTAAGTGTTTTTAATGTGTTCTGTATCATTATTTACTGTAACACGACACAAGAACTTAAACACACAGAAGAATGTAGAGACTAGAACTCCGAAATAGCTGGCAGGATAAATGCTAGCAGGCTCAGAAGAAAAATACATCCTCAGTTGAAACCATCTAGGGAAAAAAACATGAAAGGGGGTTAAAAAGAATGGGAGCAAATCAAGCAGTTAAATAACAAGTGACACATCACATTACCATATTCATGTCATAAGCAACTACACATTATCAAGGCAGATTATCACATCTATCTGGCAGGCAACAGATAGCATGCAGAATCACAAGACCACTCCAAGGGCAGTCTTGAAAACATGCCCAATGATACTTACCCTTCCTGTTTGATAAAGAACCATCCTGGTCACCTCTTGGACCCTTTAGCGGCGAATGGGCAACAGGAGTATGTGGTTCACCGATATCATTTCCATCAGTTTCCTGGAACGTCTCGATCTGCCGTTGAAGCAATACCTGAGTGGCCAACACAGTACCATTACAATATGTGATGCATATTCTGCATTTTCAAGCTATGGCCAGGCTTCTAGAAAGCAAGAGCAAAATTTAATGTCAAACCCATTTACATTCCTTCAAAACAGAAAAATATTTTGCTATAAGAAAAACTCTCTACAATTGAACTTGCTCTTAGAACACAGAAATTGACAAGGTGCAGGATAAGTACTTAGTCCTCGAAAATATCATCCGTGGTATTAATGCCCAAACTCAGTACTTCAAGTTTGTCCAGTATGCAAATCTAACCACCCACCATGACCAATTTCCAGGTGCACATGTTTACAAAGCCTATCAAGTACTTTTCACTCTTGCATTGGGTAGCACAGCATCTTCTGTTCCTAATCAGAACAGCACAAAAACATGAACATTCTAAATGGACTCTGCATAAGCCTCTTGCAAGTGAAATTCAAGTGGCCCAGTTCAGTTACAAATGGGCTATATTAGCTGGCAATACATCACAACAGACCTCTTTGCACATAGGTACGGGCTGTTCAGAATGCTCTATAGCATCCCACAAAGGTGAGTCATCCTTCCAAGAGAGACACTCCAGGATTTGCTCCTCGATCTGCACAACAAAGCAACTGTGAGCACCCAGTAGAAAGGCCTCCTTAAAGCACAGTGCGAAACAATCTTACATGGTTAAGGTGCTTCACCACTTCTCGCCACAAGCCCTCCTCAGCACGGATTAAAGGCTCAATGATCTTGTAGAAGTTGTAAGGCACCAAATTGAAGACTTCCAAGATCCAAGGAAAATCTCTGCACAGCGGGATACATCAACATCGTAATGGCATTATATGACAAGAATTTTACTATGTCACAGTCTCTGTGCTGCGAGAAAATGCCGTGGCAGATGGAAGCAGCTTTAATTTCTAGCATTGCTGCACATCAAGCTTTCCTTGCAGTGGCACTACCTTTTGGTACATCCACATTAATGAGTAAAGAATTCCGTGAAGAGATAAATGTATTCAATAAGTACAGGCATAGGGGCCTCTTGGCACATGTGTATCAACACAATTCCTTTCCACTAAACTACAGCTTGACATGACCTCACATACACTCACTAACCACAGCCTTCAACCTCTTTCCATTCATAAAATTTGTCAGGCAATGAGGGTCTTTATTTCTTTGAAATCACATTTGTGACTGCTGGTGTTTCAGCACACTGGCACATAATCACGCAGCACTTTTCTCATTTCACGCGCAATGGGTAAAGCAAGAAAAAAATAATTATGCAAGACATAGCATGCTGAAAACTTAATGCTTTACGATACAATGACAACTTTACTATAGAATGCAATGACTTTAACTTAATAGTTAAGTAGTTGCTTAATTATTTTACTTTAAAAGCAAACACACAAATACAGAAAAATGCTTATTGCAGCAAAAGACGACTGATGACTGAACAGTATACTTGTATACAGTAGACTTCTGTGAATTTGGCACCAGTTAATTTAATTTTTCGGTTGATTCTATCAAGACCGTCACGTCTATTCTGGATCACGTACATTTCTATAAGCCAAAATTTCCATTATTTAATTCCTGAAATTGGCCCTAGTTTGATCATTCGAACTTGGCTGGGCAGCATGCCTGACCGAAATGGAGGCCCAATCATTACCAAAATGGCAGCAGCATCTGTCTTTACAGTGCTAAGGGTCAGTGAATGTTTTGTAGACACTTATCTCCAGCCTAAAGAGCCAATTTTGGCCTGCATTTGGAAAGTTTTTCAATGAAAACAGTAGATCACAATTAATGATTAGTATTTATTCGATTCTACACTCAGATGCAAAACTGCCACTGCATTCAGTGGTAGCAACGATCTACCGTCGGAGCCCGTCTCTACAACTGTCATCACATGACAGTGGCAGAACAATTTTTCGTGTTGGATGACAACAATGCGCTGCTTTCAGGTACCAATACAGAAGCTCATTCAAAAGGTGTTTTACGCGCAAAGCTAGCAGTAACACAGTCACGTCACGCCTTCAGTGCTTTGCAAGACAAACTGGCAAAGTGGCGAGCCTAGGTGCTAGGCACCATTCTGTTTACAATTGTAGCATAGTCGTTCAAGCAATGCAGAATACCAAAAAAATGGACCACAATGAAGGCAACATCCTGTGGTCCATAGAGAGCAATAAAACGCTCTCTAAATCAATAATGATGGACATTAGATGTTAATAAATTTGCGTTGCAAAAGTAACCCCAGGCATCATCTTATTTATGATTGCCAAAATCAGAGGCATGCTAGATGCTTTCCTTTTTTCAATTGGGTGCACGCTATATTTAGGCACACATTTCTTTCAACAATGAACCCATGAAAAGTGGGTGCACATTATATTCTGGGCGCACTAGAAATGGATAGATACTTTCAAATGAGGCAGCGATGCATTTAAACATTTTTTCTGCCACCCCCCTCTCTCTTTTTTTTTACCTGCCAGGTTATTGAATTCCACCAGTTCCGTCAAGGTCAAATTAACGGATATATATCTATCTGCCTGTCCTGTCTGTGTGTTATTCTTTTTCCCCTCACAATGTTGGCTCAAGTTAGCTGGGACACCAACACCCCTTTCCTAGTATCAAATTAGCAAATGAATGAAGAAAACAATTACCGTTGCGAGTTGTAGCAGAACATCACAATCTCCAAGCAGCATGCAAAAAGTGACTGCTGGAAGACACTGTGACTTAGATGTGCCTTTAAAGTAGAAAAAAATGGCAAGTAAAATGCATTAGTGTTGTGACAAATGAGAAAGGAAAATTAATACAAACTCATACACTCTGATGACAAATTTTGGGGCACACAGGGTACACAAGTTAAACTTGGCACGACAATCATGTGAAACCCCATAAAGCACACCTGTAAGAGTTTGAATTTTTTGACAATGAACAGAAATGTTGGGTTTGTGCTACGATGTTTGCTAACAGTGGTGCTGAAGCATTTGCATTACCTTGGTTCCTACAATATCTGTCACGTTAAAGAAATCGTTTTGTATTTGGGCTTTTCTAGTTGACACCTTTACTCCCTGTTTTGTATAAGATCCGACTGCCTCTGTTGAGTGTATGCTGCGTGATCACATACTCAGGTGCCAGCAATTATTTCAGTTTCACTGCTGCTTTGTGCTTCAAGAACATCACACTGTAAATGCACTTAACGAATGATGTGGTTCCCACAGAATATCAGCACAACACTTTAGCGACACCTTGTTGCGACGCATTCAATGTTCCGAAATCTTCGTCAAACCACGAAACACTATCAGGTGCCGTGAAAATCACTCGTCAGCAAGAAAAAAAAAAAAAAACACTTATGTTTTGCTTGATACACTTGATCTTATGCTTATAGTTCAATGATTGACGTTTACAGGTTACAAAACAAGCTTACAAGGTTACAAAGTGTGGTTCCAATGTCATTACGAAGGATTGTGTTACATAAATTCTGTTAAAAATGGCAGCTGAAATACACTAGTATCACATTAACCCTTTCAAAGTAAAAAATTTTTTTTTCAGGAAATGCGTGCCCCCAGGATCAGTCTTTAAAGCGAAGCTTTCTTTGCCTCTTTCTTTGACTTTTCCACTGCTGCTGTTGCTGTCTGGCACACCAGATGGGGTGGGGGAGGGGGGGTGTGTTCAGAGCATGTATATACATTGCAGGAGCACTGCAGAAAGGAAAGGCGACACGAGACACTCATTTGAACCTTTCCATTGCGTCACCACAATGCCCTCTGGTGCTCCCTGGGCGTCGCCACAATATCATCTAGACTGCTGCAAGTGTGCGTGGGGCCCCCGCAAAAAACATTGCAGAAGCTGCAGCGCTTACCTTTGTACTAACGCGCAGCAGTCCAGAGGGGAGGTAGAGAGATGGGTAGAGGAGGTAGAGAGAGAAGACAGAGAATGGGTAGAACCGATGCAGTTATGACCCGAGTGAATAACAACCTTGCCACTCTTCGCTCATGGCAGCTCGCATACATGGTGGGAGCGCAGAACAGGGAGAGGCGACGTAAGAAAGCAAGGAAATGCTATTACTAGACACCGGCAGCAGTTGTGGACAAACTGAATAAATTTACATTCTAGGTGCGGTATGCTGCTATTTCTGAAACAAACACTGTGCGAATTTGTCAAGAGGACAATTGATGCAGGACGTGCAGACGCAAAGCCACATTAAAGCGCTGCAGCGTCTAGATGACACTACGGCAACGGCCACCCATCAAATCGACACTTCTGTACCTGCCACAGTAGTTTTGTGGCCACAGCATGGCTAGAGGTCGTGGGTTCGATCCTGAACCTGGAAGCCGCATTTCAGTGGGTGCAAAATACAAAAATGCTAGTGTAATATGATTTGGGTGCATATTAAAGAATCGCAGGTGGTCAAAATTAATACAGAGTCCCCACTACAGTGTGCCTCATAGCCAGATTGTGAGTTTGGCACATAAAGCCACTTTATTTAATTGAAGTTTAACACTTCTGCTACAATGCAATGTGCTGTGTGAGGCAATGACAGTGATAATCTTCTCATAGACAATGAAAAATGGCGCATAACGGCTCAAGCAAACACGTCTCGCTGTGTGTTGTGTACCATGTAGACAAACATAATAAGTTGTGCCCGTTTAATGTAAACTCACCTCTCTCATATTGCACTATATGCTGAAGAGCCTAAACATTCGCCATAAACATCACCGCAAGTTATCGTCAATCAACCCAAAAGGCACAGAAAGCTTTGCTTACACCGATTCCCACAGTGCATGGGACACACATTTTTTTTTATTGCCGATTTAAATTCTTCAGAGTGACCTAAGGTATTTCAAGAAATAAAAGGCAAATAATTTTTATGTGACAATAAAGCAACAAACTTTGTTTTAATTATTGTGAGTACTTTTGTACTATTTTTATTGTTGAATACATGGATAAACTAGCATAATTTATTTTTAACAAATGAAATAAAATTCACACAAATTATTTTTGTTTTAAATATGTTTAGCCCAACTAGAGCCCATATTTTTAAACATTCCATTCCATTTTCCATTTTTTATGTTGTGTTGCACCGAGGGTGTGATGCCAGGAAAGATGGCAGTGTGCAGACTTTGGGCCACATCCAAAGAGGTCACAAAACGCCAGAAAAATGGTAAAAGAAGTGGGCCATTAGAGAATCTGACCCCAGGACTCGAGGACACATTTCCACAATGAAAGCGAGGCATGTCATGCGAGTGCTCACAAGCAATCTCAGTGGCATGTCAGGAAAGCAAAGCATGGGAGAAACTTGCAGTAATAAATTGTTTGATCACTAGACAAGATTCTATCACTACTCATGTGTCTCGTAAAAAGAGATGCACGCAGAGCAGTACTGCCATTTTTCACGGGCCTGCCTGTAAATAAAGTAATCGCACACCAGTAATGTGGGCAAGCATCATGCAGTACCATATTGAGTGATAAGAAACAAGATACAAATCCCTTTTCCCAGTGCTCGCACTCAATATGAAGTGCACAAGATTGCCAATTATAAAGATTGCAAGCAGGGGCATGAGCACATGGCAATCAACTAGGCAAATTGGGAATGCAGCCAAACTACCACAATTGCAGCCACCATAGGGCGAAGATAAAAATATGTTTTGGCAGAAGTCAAGGGATGGCAGCACAATGAGAATCTTTTCTAGAAGTCACGCAAGGTTACGGCACCTCCAGAGTGATACTAAGCAGTACTTTGTTCCGAAAAAGTGAGTTTTCACATGATCCATCTATAAAATCGGTCAGAGGGTGATGCTTACTAAAAGCGCAAGCAAAGTAAACATGTTATATTATTATCGCTGATACTTCTACAACCATACTACCCACGTGCCTTTTAATTTCATATCATTGTGTAGAAAAGAGAAGCCGTTATTCGATCATGCATGTGTTGCACTCGCAGGCGGCACCATTTTGCGCCAGACTTGACCCAATCGGAGTTGAATTTTGCCTCTCGCTCACTGTTCAGATAGCCATAGCTCGGCAGTACTTTGTCATTCCAAGCGAAGTAGTCCCGTTTGAGAGAGCTCACTATGCCACTGTAGGTATAATTTATCAAACTCAAACTGTTGCTCATCAGAAGTTCGTGCACTGAAACCTCATTATAACAAAGTTAAAGGGGGAGCCAAAATTACTTCGTTATATCTGTTCCTTGATTATATCCACTATTGCCATTTACTGGAATGCATGCCCAATAGGGTGCACAATTGTAAACATGGAAATGTGATCGAGGAGGCAAGTGGACTTCGCCGCGCCGGTGTGGCTCGGTTATTATTATATCCAATCGGGAGCAAGCACAATTGCAAAATTAGACCGTAAGAACCCCGCTAGCATAAGATAAGTTAGATATGCAAGCTTTCTAATGAGTGAATACATGTAATATGTACTTTGTTATGTAATTTCAGTACGGTTGTGCCCATACACCCTCTGCAACACATAGAAGATGTTTCACATATCCCAGTACGGCTGTGTGCCTGATACAGTCTATACATTTTTTTCCTTTCACACATTCGGTCATCACTGTACATGTTTGACCATGACTACTTGAGATTTGTTTCTGCCGCTGTACATATATGGCAGTGACCCTCGAAAGGTTAGCATGTATGACACACAGTCACTAGATGCAGCACATCATAAGACAGTCGTCTGTAGCTGTTTATTTTCTTTCACTGTTGAAAATAGTGGCATTAGCTTGACAGGTGACAGTGGCCATAATTACCTCCATAATTAAAGAAGGCATGCTACTCATTATGGCTCTTAAAACAAGTTCACTGCGGCGTGGGACACAGGTGGGCGACGGCAGTTATTCCCACAGTGTAGGCTGTGCAGGGCTTTCCTGCAGTGCACATGTGACATCAGTTAGAAATCAATGGCGAGGGAAAATCATTATTGCTTCTCATCTGACACATTGTGCCGCCATTTCTCTATGCCTTGAGGAACTCTCTGGTTACACACAGGTGGGTCACGATGCACCAGAAGGACCCACTGGTGCACTGGACTCATGACCCACCAGAGGGACATTACAAGTGACCCATGATGGGTCACGATGCACAGGAATTGAGACTTCCAAAAGTGCTACTGCAGTGAACGTGTTAATTACCAAAGCTTTCTGCACCATTGTACGCTTGACCTTTGCACTTAAAAATTGCATGCTTTTACTGTTAGTGCTATCAAAAAAACTGCCTGTGAAGCAACCTGGCAATCCTGTTAATATGCAGTCCGCTGCCGGTGACACAGTGTGCTTAACTGAGCTCGGCAACTGTATTCTAAATTCTGCATTTCACTAAAAAAATGAACACCCACAGATGCATGCATAAAAACAGTTAACTTATCTTTAAAGTAATATTGGGGTATTTGCATACCAATACAAGATTAGCTGAAAGTGCAGCCTTAGATAAATTGCACAATGTTAACTGATTATTTGGAATGCAAGCTGAGCATACAGAAGAAGCACCAAGGAAGTGCCGAAATTGACTGTATGACTGAGTGCAAATGCATTTCAATGCGTGTTGCCACACTCCTATCTACACTGTGGCGACAATGCTACCACCTCTAGGCCGACCTCACAGCAAATAGTCTTTTACAGCACTATCTTTTTTTTTGTATGTTGTGAATTCCAGGCTCACAAACCAAAGAAAAAAAGAACACAAAATCATACAGATCTCATGCTTTGTGGGAATCAATGCAAGCAAAGCATTGTTTGGCCTCACAACTCATTTATCACCTTCGTAGAGCAAATTAGCATTTCTATTGTCTCAAAGTGCTAGCTAACACAAGCGAAGAAGAGTAATAAAAGCAAGTAATTATAAACCATTCAAATATCCAGCACAATGTGGTTGTTTCTTTAGTTTCCACCAGGTGCTGCCATACACAACTGTCGCCCTGTGATTCTTCAGCATGCATTCACAAGTCAAGATTATCTATAGAAGGACCTTTGGATGCACTTGCATTTGTATGCATCAAGGCGCATTTCAATCGTCCTAAATCATTAGCTACCACGAGCAAAGAGTGGTAAAGCTGAGAATTAAGCGTGTGTTAGAACCATAGGGCTATTGTGCTTGGAAACCTTGGTTCAAATTCCACCATCGGACACATAATTAGATTTTTTTGAGCAACCACTTGTCTTAAACTCCCACTGAGCCCACTGGGGGACAACACAACCCATACCAAATCCCGACAAAGTAGGCAAAGAACCCTTCGCTTTAAAAAAATGGAAAAACCACATTAAAGGAACAATGCACTGCTTAGGTCCACAACACTTCGCCATTGAAGCCTTGAATTTCATGCATTCAATACCATGTCAATCTTATGTTGACTAATATTAAACATTTGAAAATACTCCATAGAACAAAATGTTTTCTAATGAGTGCAATAAAGCTATGTCAACCAACACCTATGCTATTGCTGACACATGACAGGGGTGGGACAGCTGTAACCAATTCTTGAGTAATTTTTGGAGCAGAAAAATCTTGGTGTCGGAACAGAAGATTTTGAATCCGGAGCATAATACCGGGAGAAAAAAAGGATTTTTAGAGCTGCGAATATTAAATTGGAAGCGGTTTGTTTGGTGCAGAACACTCCAAATATGGAGCTTAATGAAGAAAGTGATTGCAATTTATTTTTTTGAACAAAACTCCTGTTTCGGCATGCTGCTTACTGCGGAAGTATGACGCCCGAACACAAACTGAAATTCCAGACGAACACTATGGTGAATGCATTCACGTTTTCTTTTTCTGTCTCTCTCTCTCTCTCTCTCTGACGGTGCAGCTCTGACATATGCTAGAGAAATTCTAGTGTACCGCGTGTCAGGAAGGACGATGTGATGCCCGCCACGCCAGTATATGACAGCGTACACCTACAGCTCCATTAAAGCTTAACCAGTATTACTTTGCATTCTGCAAGCATTCTTCCAATGATTCAAACCAAGACTTATCACAAAATGCTTAGCAAACCAGAGTGTTTCTGGCCATTAGTAATGATTTTGTGAATTTACTGCTGTTCCCAACAGAATGTGGCTGATGTGGAGAGCTTTGACATTTGCGCTGTGAATGACTAGGCACGTTTGCTGCTGTACTGAATTCCCATATTGGCCTCACCGATGCATGCATGTTACCAACCATAGCCAACATTCGCAGTACGTAATCAAACCAGTCAGGTTTCCAGTGCCAATTCTTATGCTCATTAATAGTCCCAATCGGCATACACATGTTCATGCATTTCGCTCCTTTTCGTTTGCATTTTCATGTTACGCATCTTATTTTTGTGGCTTAATGATACAGGTATCACACCAACCACACAACAGAAAAATGCCTGCTGCGAGGCCCCTACCAATTTGTTTCAACCATGTCTAATGCAGTTGCAATGCAGTAACTCACAGATAGCAGTTTGTATCAAAGGGACTCTCATTATATAAACCTCTTTATTGTCTTCGTGGTGCTAGTACCTAGAGCACCAGGCAATAAAATATCAGTACAGTGCAGTCCACTTATAACAATATCAAGAACGAAAAATCCGATCGTTATAACCGATCATCGCTATGTCTGGACTGCCGTAAAATTTTTAAAAAAGCCGTCGAACATACTTTCGTAGCTCCGAAACCAAATTTGCCACTCACAATAAAAAATTGACGTTGTAGAAAGTAGGCCGTGAAAAATGAAACCTTTATTTATACCTCTAAACAGCGTATCAAGTCTTAGGTGCGCTGAAATAGTCGCAAATCTGCACTTGCTTTCACGGAAGTTTCAGGTTCACAACCGTGGTGTTCATCGCGTCCAGCTGCTGCGCGAACACTGGCAGCAATAGTTTAGCGTGCATAAAATCAATGAGCGACTCGATCGATGACAGTGCACTTTACGTGAACAATGGGGTCAGTGTCAAAGATGGCCCACTGTCAATCTCGTCGTCACTGCCGCTGCTGTCGTCGCCTCCGTCGCAAAACGCCGCCATCTGTTGCGACAATGATTGCCCCTTCGGAGATTCTTCGCAGAATGAGGCAGCGCTATCTACATGCAGAAGCTCCTTTATCGAAGCACCACGATTTTATCACCAGTAGACCCATGCTCCCAGAGCTCGTACCGTATTAGTTTCACACAAGGGGGTTTTCACCCTGCTGTACAAAGCCCGCCGTTTTCATTGATCGACATGGTCACTGGTTCTAGCCTTCATGATCGTGACACTTGCGGTTATCAAAATCGTCAATATCATAAACTGCACGAGCTCGTACTTTGAATCTTGCAAAATTTGAAGCTTCGTCTCAAGTGACACAGCTTTGCGCTTTGTCGGCGCATTTACTGCTGCTTTCGCAGCGCATGTCCGCGCTCGCTGAGGAAGAGAGGGAGATTGTACAAAGGGAATGCAGACGTGGTTCGCATCGCACTTTTTTTATTCTCTCTGGACGCTTGCCGGTGACATAGACACGTTATGGACACGAAGCAGCTGGCGCCATCTTGTGGCACGCTGCACCAACTCGCAATGCTAACTGTGGCTTTTGCAATCGGTGCGCTGGCGGGACATGCTGTGCGATAATGGCAGCAGATATGAACTCGTGTAGGCAAACATTTTGCCCCATCTCGGTTAAGGGGAACTTAGCAACGCCAATTTCACAATTATTCTGCATGGAAAACGCCACCCAAGAGGCAGAGTTTCGATCATTATATCAGATATGCCGTGAATAACATATTTTTGTATATGTTTTTTTTCCTCAATACCCTAATGCATAAGTTGATACTCTGAAGTCGACTCATTGTTATAACTGATATATCGTTATATGTGGTATCATTATAAGTGGAGTGCACTGTATGCAACAAAAGCAGAAACATTCTTCAAACATGGGTGCTTCAAACGTTTTAAACACAATGTCCTCAGAGTGAAATGGAACTTGTGCACTGCTACGGTGTTCCTCAAAAGCGACGCAGTGCCCATTCAAAGCTTTCGAATTTAGTTTTGACGATGTACATTCAGACCATACTACGAGAAAATATCACACAAACAAAATAAACCCATTGAGTGAGTATTGAAAGGTGTCTTCTAACACAGGGTTAGAGCAGATGACCGAGCCAGCAAAGCGTGTTGGTCTACCAGCCTGGCTGGCAGGTACTATTATCGTGCACACCCGTTGGCACCTCATAGGATAAGTATGAAGAAACTCAAAGGTTCCAGAAAAAAATGAATACGAGTTAGTGGACATGCTAATATTGTTCATTATCGCATGTAAATGCAGCAGAACACGCGCTGGAGTGGTGCGATGCTCGACGACTGCACCAACTACTGATATCCCAAGAGTCCATTTTTTAACGAAACCCAGGCTACTTACCTTAATGCCACTTCCCTCCAAAACTGGCCTGAACTTAACGCTTGGTGGTCGCGCTCAGTGTTTTGGCGCAGCTTAGACACAATTTTAAGCAATTTTACGGTTTTGGCACAGCAAGCCGCAAATGTAGGACTTTAGCACAATCGGTGCAATTGGCGCAGCTGTACCACCCCTGACATGAACATGTAGATGTTTCTTTGTGGAAGCTGCTTGAATGAAATCAATTGGCAATACTCGCACAAAAATCCTTCTAACACAACATGCAAACTACACAGTAGAAATAAATTGAAGCACAGGACCACCACTTGAAAATTAAAAGAGCATTAAATGGCGTTTGATTAAAAAAAAATTTTTTTTTGTTATGCTGCGAGTCAAGCCTTCCAAATTTGCAGCTGCATGCACCAGTCTCCCTTGGTCTTAACAATTAACGGAAGCACTTCCACAATCCAGCTTGTCTGTATAAAACAATGCCAAATAATTTCTGCTAAAATCTGCCAAGGTGACGCACAAAAAAAGGCCAAGTAATTACAACTTTGCGCATAACCATACAAGGGCAGCATAATGCTTAAACTAAGCGTTTTAGTGCTGCTGCAACAAAAATATTCTCATCTTAAGCAATCTGGTGATCCTGCTATTGTGCCATCACTCACAGTGGCCTAGTTTGTTTAATTGAACTCATTAGCTGCCTGCATTTGAATTAAAGAAAGGAAAGGGAGATGTATGCCTAATATTGGTTATGTAAAGTGCACATTACCTGCAAC
Source organism: Dermacentor andersoni (assembly GCF_023375885.2). Taxonomy (NCBI): domain Eukaryota; kingdom Metazoa; phylum Arthropoda; class Arachnida; order Ixodida; family Ixodidae; genus Dermacentor; species Dermacentor andersoni. The sequence continues at coordinate 110,268,280 of NC_092814.1, forward strand.
TTTAACTTCATGTGCAGAGATGCTGACTTTCTTATAACCAGTAAAAGATTTGCAGAGACTGTGGTAATAATTAAGTAGCACAACAATTTTGGCAGAGCAGGCAGAACACCAGCGAAACATGCCCTAAGGAAGTCCCGAAATGCACATTGCTTGGCCAAGTGCCCGTACCACATTGAAAGGCAGTTTCGCTTCTCATTAAGTAAACAAACTTTCAGCACATTTCATGCAAAAATGTGGCATTGGAGGGCAACATATAATCAGTTTACTGCAGTCAGCGCATTTCATTACCATAAAAATGGGCCAAATTGTTCACAGCGAAGCACCGCTATGCATATTTCAATGCGTGCCACTGACCGCTTATCCGCACTAATGCAGTAGCAGTACTGCATTATGTGGATAAGCGCATAATGCAGTACCAGTATGCCACTTGTAGCTCAACCTCGCGGCAAATACACTGTTTGTACACTCTATACCAAAATTAAAGGGAATGTTTAACGTGCAATCAAACAGTGATTCCTGGAAAACTGTAATGCAAAAACTTACTCGCTCACTTCAATTTGCTATATAGTTTTCATATTAGCCTCCCTCATGGATCCTTTGCAGGAACAAGAAAAATTATCATTTCTAACACAAACCTGGAGTCCCTGTCGTATTGGCACCTCACAAACAAGCCCTTCTTCCCAGAACACTCGCACCACTGCAGTAGTTCAACTAAGGTCAAGGGCAAGGTCTAGGTTCAAATACTGCACATGATATGTGTATTGTAAGCAAGAGCAAAGGTAGGCCTACATATAAAAATTGTCTTTGTGGGGTGCATTGCTACTGCAGTTTTAGCTTGTAGGTGACTACAGCTACCTCTATTATAAGTATGGCTGCACAGAATGGAAGAGCGCACATATAAGACACAGACATCCGAAAACACTCACTGCAAGGTCTGTATTATTTGGCCTTTTCTGCTTCATTTCAATGTTAACAATATTTTCAAATGCCTTGTAGAACAATGTCTCTCCTAACTGCAGCCGTTTCCGAGCAAAATCCATATGTGCACTGGTACCTCGCTGGTCAGATGTAGGCTGGAAAAAAAAAAAAAAAGTGATGTTGGGGGAACACTTACTCTAATAACGTACATGAGGAAAGACTGCACACATTAAATACCTTTGGATGAAATAATTCGAGCCACCATATTTTGCATTGGAAAGGTCTGAAGAATAAGGCTGACCAATGTGCTGGATATGTTATGAGCACATTTCATACACTGGATATTTTTGTAAACAAGAGCTTGGAGCATATGCTTCCACGCCACATTAACATGTTTTTTCCAAGTATACTTTATACAGGTTCAAGGCATCATAGTTTGATCTAGGAGAATTCACATTCTATATGTGCACAGGTTACAGACTCATCTAGTACTCCCCCTGCTAGGCACAGTATTTTATACACTAGAAGTTAAGGAACTGAATGGGCCCACCCAGCAACTCCAGGAGCAAGAAAAATCTCTACTTTTCAGGAGAGGACTCGAAAGAAAAGGATAGCCCCACGTCAAACTCTGATCAATGCCGATTGGCACAAATGTGCATGACGAGAAGAACATCTGCTTACCTGGGCATATGCAGTACAGAAGGCGTCCCCCATTGACTTCACAGTCTCCAAGACAATGGCTTCCAGAGAAGGATCAAGTGTGCTGTAAAAAATTACATAAATCAAGTACATTAGAACAGCAGTTTACGTAAAAGTTAGTCCCTACATGCAAAACAAGCAGTGGAACCTTACATCCCAAGTAAGCCCATGGAGTACAATAGGACACCTCGATGAAATCCATCAAATGAATGCAGACAAGTTCACAATGCACAGAAACCATCGCAATCTGGTGCACTGTACCATTCATCCATATTGTTAAAATATGCCCATAACAGCAAGAGATACACCCACAAGTGACGTTCAGCAGCAGATCACCCTAAGCCCGTTGCAGTAAGCACCGCTTATACACTACAGTAATGCCTAAAAAGATTTCAAAGAAGGAAGTGGAAAATATAGTATAAAGCTCAAGCATGACGCCAAAAGGACATTGCCTTCAGTCAAAGTAGAATACTCTTTTACTCCCTTTGTGAAGGCTCTGCAGTGATAAATTTTCATGCAACAACGCATAAATATCATGTTCTAAAATTAAATTATGGGGTTTTACGTGCCAAAACCACTTTCTGATTATGAGGCACGCCGTAGTGGAGGGCTCCGGAAATTTCGACCACCTGGGGTTCTTTAACATGCACCTAAATCTAAGTACACGGGTGTTTTCGCATTTCGCCCCCATCGAAATGCGGCCGCCGTGGCCGGGATTCGATCCCGCGACCTCGTGCTCAGCAGCCCAACACCATAGCCACTGAGCAACCACGGCGGGTATAAATATCATGTTCTGAAGCCAACGAACTTCTTCAGCATTCAAGAAAAAAAGAAAGGATGGAATGACATAGAGCGCCAATTCATTTCAAATTCACACAACCATAGCTAGAGAGGGCATTCCAATGCTAAAACAGCCCCCAAAATTTTAGTAATCCCTATAAAAACACCCTCCTAGGAAAGAGAAGCAGGTCACAAGGAGCCTGAAAACACCCAAAATAATGTCCAAGCTAGAGCACTATAAATGAATGAACCTCAATGGAAAAGCAGTTTCACCAGCCCACACACGAAGCCAGGAGACAGAATGTGTCAATTTTCTTCAACTAGCAATAGTCGCCCCTCACCTCACACTTCATTGGGTGCGACATTGCCTCTGCGCAAAGTGTCCATAGTTCTGCCGTCTGTACTAAAGCTCCACATATGTGCTCAGAATGTGTGCTCCCCTGTAACTATGACGCAGGCATTTCATCAGTGCTTTATGACACTGTGAGCAGTTCAAACATGCTCAAATTTGCCTCAAAGTGAGTAAACTTCAACTACTAAACGACCAATGTGTAGCAGTGATGTAAATTATCCTTTTACCAATTAACACAGCAAAAACACCTAGCCAGCTTCCTTTGTCAGGACATTTGCCTATAAGCTTGTGCATGCTTGTGCTATGTTTTTGGATGCCACTTCCCAAAAACAAACAAAATGCCAGTTATGACAAATAAAAGATATGTACTGATTGTATGCATTTTAACCAGCTACCAGTAGCCCAGTGAGCATGGTAAAAGTAAATACCAATGGCCTTGAAACCAATTATGACAAAGTAGCCTTTAAATTTCCTGTGCTACTTTTTCCATGTCCGAACATTTACATGTGTGATGCTTCACAAAACAAAACACCTTGTGCACATTCGGTCCAAGTTCACAGTTTAAGCTTGGTGATTAGCAGCACACGTTACGAATAACTAATTTTCTAGGAATGATAAATAACTGCAAATTGGCTACATGCAGTATACAGCCAGCAAAAAGTCCTTTTTCTTAGTTGCGGGCAAATATTCAGAATTTCAAACATGAATCGACTACGTGTACTATACACTAATTATTTGTATCCATATTCGAAAAGGAACTATTTGTTATTTTCAAACAGTTGAAACTAATTATCTCGCACCAGCCGAATGCTAAAGTCTGGTTACTGTTCTCCATTTGCTAAACAATGTATTGCAAGTTATCAGAAGTGAGACGACAAAAGTTTTTGAAGTAATGCAGAAACAAACTGGATAAGAGCTTTCTTTTTGGTTTTATTGTGGAAGCCTACATGACAACCTGTGATTTTGGTTTGTAGTCTATCATTTAATGTTTTGGCAGTATAGCCATGTAACAGTTTTGTCTTTTAATTTAGTAACCACATAATAACTTGTGATTTAGTAACGCTACAACCTGTGATGTTTTCCTTGCAACGGGCCTTTCTACAAATGTATACTATACACAAATGCCAGCAGCTTCTATTTTTCTTTTCCGACAAGTACTGGTCTTTTTTCAGCAACCACTAATTCAGCATTTTTAGGAAGCTAGTCACGCCGCCGCCATTCTTGCTCAGAAAGCTTGTCTGCAACCAAGCTCTAAAGTTCATCATCATCAGCCTGTTTTGTTCACTGCAGGACGAAGGCCTCTCCCTGTGATCTCCAATTATCCCTGTCTTGCGCCAACCGATTCCAACCAGCGCCCGCGAATTTCCTAATTTCATCGCTCCACCTAGTTTTCTGCCATCCTCAACTGCGTTTCCCTTCTGTTGGTACCCATTCTGTAACCCTAATGGTCCACCGGTTATATAACCTACGCATTACGTTACCCGCCCAGCTACATTTCTTTCTCCATTAGAATATCGGCTATCCCCGTTCGCTCTCTGATCCAAACCGCTCTCTTTCTGTCTCTTAACGTTATGCCTAGCAATCTTCTTTCCACCGCTCTTTGCGTGGTCCTTAACTTGTTCTCAAGCTTCTTTGTCAGTGTCAGTCTCCAAGTCTCTGCCCCATATGTCAGCACTGGTAAAATGCACTGATTGTACACCTTCCTTTTCAATGATAATGGTAAGCTTCCAGCCAGGAGCTGGCAATGTCTGCCATATGCGATCCAACCAATTTTCATTCTTCTGTGAATTTCCTTCTCATGACCAGGGTTCCCTGTGATTAGTTGTCCTAGGTAAACATACTCCTTTACAGACTCTAGAGCCTGACTGGTGATCCTGAACTCTTGTTCCCTTGCCCGGCTATTCATCATTATCTTAGTGTTCTGTATATTAATCTTCAACCCCACTCTTAGATTCTCTCTGTTAAGGCCCTCAATCATTTGTTGTAACTCGTCTGCATTGTTGCTGAATAGAACAATAACACTGATAAACCAAAGGTTTCTGAGATACTCGCTGTCGATCATTACTCCTAAGCTAAGCTTCCCAGTTTAAGAGCTTGAATACTTCTTCCAAGCACGCAGTGAATAGCATTGAAGAGATTGTGTCTCCCTGTCTGACCCCTTTCTTTATAGGTATCTTCCTGCTTTTCTTGTGTAGAATTAAGGTAGCTGTGGAACCTCTGTAGATATTTTCCAAGGTATTTACGTAAGCGTTCTGTACTCCTTGGTTAGGTAATGCCTTTATGACTGCTGGTATCTCTACTGAATCAAATGCTTTTCTGTAATCTATGAAAGCCATACAGAGAGGCTTATTATACTCTGCGGATTTCTTGATAACCTGGTTAATGACATGGATGTGATCCACTGTAGAGTATCCCTTCCTGAAACCAGCCTGTTCGCTTGGTTTACTAAAGTCCAGTTATTGAGAGTCAATTCCGCGCAGTTTTTGATGGCAATAAGTAATACATATTGAGTTTAAAAATTATCCTTTGTCACCGATTGTTAACAGTCTTTCTTGCCCTTCTCAGTACAGGCACAGTACCTAATTATACCGAAGTAAATATCACTGCTGTAAATATTTATGCATCTGGATTTGACTATATTAGATTCAATATTCGATACCTACTACTATTCATATTCGATTCGTGTTCGAAAAAGTTCATACTTGCCCACTTTTTTTTTATTTAGGCATAGAATTACCATAAAAGCCCACGAGCAAAATGAGAACAAGATAAAAGTGGGAGCCAACATTTCAAGAAATGGACTTGTCCTTTTAAGTACACTTGTTGAAAAGTTGGCTCCCGCTTTTCCCTTGTTCTTGTTTCACTCATGTCTTGAATTTCCATCTCCCGACTTCCCCGTGTTTTCCCTGCATAAAAGTCCGTGAAACATTGCCAAGGCAGAATGCTTCGCCATCGCCTTGGCAATCACGGACTGGGAACGGGCAGGGGAGTTGTACAACACCATCATCTGATGTTGAATTCCAATGGCGGAGTCAGAGCAGCCGACGGACTCCGCGAGCGAGCACTCGACTCTGGTGCAGAGCAACGCCTCCAGATCCGCAGGTGGAACACAACCTGCGCCGCCGGAGCAGGACGGAAGCGGAAGTTTTATCACCGAGTTACCCAGGATACCTTGCATGTTGTCATTTCCTTCCGCTGTTTGCTCCCAGCACTGCCGCACCGGTCACTTGTCTCTTCAGCGCCGTTCACCTGTTGTTTTTTTAAAAGTGCGGAATGGATATCTCGCCAAGTGTGCAGCAGCTTTTGCTTCCTCGCGAGTCGTGACCGGTGGCGGCTCCCAGCAGACAAACATGGTAAAGGAAATACGTCACGCAGAGTTCCGGTCCACTCCCCCGATTTTGGTGGAGCATCTTTTTCTGCTCTATGGAGTGACTCCCGCTCTGAATCCCCTCCGACTCTCTCATTGGAACACCTTACTCCCGCCCTCACTCTGCCATTGGAACAAACTTGCTCCGAAACGAGCAGAAAAACTTGCTCCGACTCCACCATTGGAATTCAACATCAGACTCTCAGGAGGCGTGTCGCTTCTTTATAAACGGCCATCTCCCTTTCAAGGTTAGCAACCTTTCCTGGGAAAGGAACTGAAAAATAAATACAGACTGGTCTGGTGTCCTGGACACGCAGGCCTGGAAGGGAATGAGAGGGCTGACGCTCTAGCTCGGGAGCTCACGAACAGAGCGGAGCAACCATCGCCCTCCCAGTTACAACCCGCCACATCACAGGAAAGCCATCACGAGGAGGAGGATCACGATGCAGCACGTATGGCACCACGCGATATTCTTGCCGACCAGTGCGGCATGCGACAAAGATACGCCCCCCCCCCCCCCCCCCAAACACACATCTTTGCAAGGGGAAGATACAATAGATCTCCACAGGATTCAGACGAGGGTCTACCCAAATTTATTAAGATTAAGCAAAATTTTCCCAACCATGTATGGGCTTGCCTGTCCGTGGTGTAGCGACTCACCACCATCTTTGTACCACATCTCATGGGGATGCCAAAATAGACCGCGAAGTTTAAATGCCTACTTAGTTAGGTATAATCTAACACACTGGAGCAATGGGAGGCACAACTAGCCAGCTCAGACCCGAAGGTGCAGAAGGCTCTTCTGGGTCATGTTCGGTTGGCGGCAGAAGCCAGTGGAGCCCTGGACTTGGGGCGCCACCCATCAAGCTCCTAATCCCCAATCACCCTTTCCCCAATTCAATAAAGTTATTCTCTCTCTCTCTCTATCTGTAGAGGGTCTCCTCTTAGCACTGACACATCACATGCTAGACACGTATGTTGCCATGCATGTCATGCTGCCTTCTACTAAACTTAGAACAAGAAACAAGCCCGAATAAAAGCTACTGTACATGTTAAAAGGACACCAAGGAGAAACACTTTGCAAGTTAAAAACTGATAATGTACTCTTTCAAATCTATTTTTATTAATTTCTCAGCAATAGATCGAATTTTAGAAGAGCAAATAAAGTCATAAGTTCTTTATATATACAGTAAATTCTCGTTCAACCTCTACTTACACTAAAACAGTAGTTTTGTTTTAAAAGTAGTAAAGTCAAATCCCTGACTCAGCGGCCTTTGAACATAATGCTTTTTGTATCCGTATAAACCATACCAGCTTATTGCGTATCTATCGGTTAACACATCATGTTTCCACTTTTCATCGCGAAATCACGGCGGTACGTTGGCCTGGCAGAAAAACAAGCTTCAGAGATCGGAACGGCCTCCAAGCGCAAATGCAGAGGGCGCTTGGAAAGGTGAAGCCACATCAACATCAGCATCATTTCGGCGCGGTGCCAGAGTTGGAATGTTGTGGCCCATGTTATGGGGTCATGCAAGCTAGGACAAAAATCGGGTGCTCAGCATAGAAGAAAAATTGGACATCGTTCGTGCTGTCGAACGTGGCACGAAGTCGGTGCTGGGACGCGAAAGGGATCTACCGTTGACTACGGTGTGTGCATTTGGAACGCGAAGGAGAAGTTGGTCAGCAATGCTGCTGTGACCGTGAAAATACGTCAGCTAAGAGGTTCGACTATTCACCTTCGTTGCCTCTGTTATTGCCGAAGTGTCGCCTAACAATAGTCATGAGGACGACACGGAAAGCGACAGCACGAGCGATTCAGGCCAGACAGTGGCAGATGCTGCGCACGTCAACCTCATGCAGGTGTTTGCGGAGAAGAGGGGGCTGGCGGGGCTCATAGCTTGAGCAAGTTTGAGGCCGTCGTCATTGCTGCTAGCCCGCCGCGGCATCAAACGAAAATAACATACTTTTGTCGCACGAAGTGAATAAATACTGCATGTTTTCTGCCCTTTCATCGTACTCTCTCGTAGTTCCGTGTTTGACACGTAAGTGGGCGATCTCACGCTATTTCGGTTAAGCAATACTAGCGTTTAGCACATACTTTTTACGAGCTCTGGCCAACTACTGTTTAACCAGGTTGCACTATATATATACATATTATAATACCGAGACCGATCAAGTTGTCCAGCGCTGTTTATTCCAAAAAAGGCAACGCCCGCAGCTCACGCGCGAAGAAGTCGAAGAAGAGGGAAGATGATGATGGCTATGTACAAATGAAAACGACGAAGTACGTTAATAGTGCTTACACTAACTTCCCCCTGTCATGGAAGCGGCCAGCCTGGCCGCAGATTAGAGATTATCTAAACGGGGAGTGAAGGGCTTCATCCGCGACACGTGAACAATTTCGGCATTCCGGCGGCGCCGGTCAGTGACGGAGTGTACTGGGCGGACGAGATAGTTCACTGCAGATGTTTGCTGCACAACGGTGTATGGACCAATGTAGCGTGGAAGGAACTTCTCACAGAGGCCTGGGGTGCGGACTGGAGTCCAAAGCAGGACTTGGTCTCCTGGGTGAAAACGTAGGTCACGGCGTTTGTTGTCGCAGTAACGCTTGCGCTCAGCTTGGGTAGCTTCTGTGCTTTGCCGGGCGATTTGACGGCAATGTGCAACTCGGGCAGCAAAATCTTCTGGAAGCGACGCGTCAGGCGAAGAAGGTGCGAAAAATAGTTCTCTGTCGAATATGGTGGAAGGAGATTGTCCATACACAAGGAAGAAAGGGCTGTAGCCGGTAGTCCGTTGAATAGCAGTATTATATGCGAATGTCACAAAAGGAAGAATTTTATCCCAGTCAGTGTGGTCAGGACGGATGTACATGGCAATCATGTCAGACAGCGTACGGTGGAAGCGCTCAGTAAGGCCATTGGTTTGCGGATGATAAGTAGAAGTAGATTTGTGGACGGTATTAGTGGCTCGAAGAACTTCCTCGAGAACTTGTGAAATGAACGCCTTGCCACGGTCACTGAGAAGAACGCGAGGAGCCCCGTGGCGCAAGACGATGGCGCGCACGAAAAAGTCGGCGACCTCAGAAGCGGTGCCGGATCGCAGAGGGGCAGTCTTGGCATATCTTGTTAAATGGTCGACCGAAGTGACAATCCAACGGTGACCGGAGGGTGTCAACGGCAAGGGACCATATAAATCAATGCCAACAAATTCAAAAGGTGCGTTCGGGCAAGGGAGAGGTTGTAGTAAACCGGCAGGAGGGGATGTCGAGCGTTTGCGGTGCTGACATGACGCACAAGAGGCAATGTATTTGGCCACCGTTGTGGATAGGCCAGGCCAGAAGCAGCGGGTTTTTATGCGGTCGTAAGTCTTGTGGAAGCCTAAGTGGCCAGCCGATACATCGTCGTGAAGTGCCTCTAATACCCGCAAGCGAAGGCAGCGAGGTAGAACTGGGACCCACCGGTGACCTGTTGGGTGGTAAACGTAGCGGTGTAGCACGCCACCTTGAAGGCGGAATTGTCGAAGTTGGCGTCGCAAGCGGCTGTTGGGTGGTTCGGTGAACCCACTAAGGCGATCCATGAGAGCTCGACAGTAGGAGTCGGCCCGCTGAAGCGAGACGAAATCAGAGCGTGATGAAAGCGTACCTTGGTCCAGGGGCGTTATCGAGAGCTGGTGGGAGGCAAGCGTAGCATCGGAACGACGTGGTTGGGAAGACGACGGCGCGTTACCGGGAGAGAGTGAGAGTGGGCAGCGAGACAATGCGTCTGCATCATGATGGCGTTTTCCAGACTTGTATGTTATAGTGAAGTCATATTCCTGCAATCGCAGTATCCAGCGTCCTAAGCGTCCTGACATGTTTTTCATTGATGACAGCCAACACAGAGCATGATGGTCGGTGACGATGGTGAAGTGGCGGCCGTAAAGGTATGGGCGAAATTTCTGAATCGACCAAACGATAGCCAGGCACTCTTGCTCTGTAATGGTGTAGTTCCGCTCAGCTGGAGAAAGTGTTCGGCTGGCATATGCTATGACTTGCTCTTTAGATTCTGTATTACGCTGCAGAAGTACTGCGCCAATACCTTGTGCGCTTGCGTCAGTATGGAGTATGGTGGGGGCACGATTATCGAAGTGGCGAAGCACTGGTCCAGAAGTAAGATGCCGCTTAAGAGCTTGAAAAGCCGACTCGCAGTCGCTAGTCCACGTGAAAGAGGCACCGGTAACCAGTAGCTTGTGTAGAGGAGCTGCTATTGCTGCGAAGTTGCGTATAAATCTACGAAAATATGACGCCAAGCCGAGGAAACTACGTAGATCTTTCTGTTGCTGGGGGCGAGGAAACTGAAGAACGGCACTAATCTTTTCGGGGTCAGGCTGGATGCCAGCTTTTGAGACGACGTGACCCAATACTTTTATTGTTTTGCTTGCAAATTTGCATTTTTTTGTATTGATTTGGAGACCAGCATTTGCAAGGCACTTGAGAACTTCGTCTAATCGATGAAGATGTTGGCTGAAGTCAGACGAAAAGATGACAATATCGTCCAGATAACAGAGGCATGTCTTCCATTTTAGACCACGAAGGACGTTGTCTATCATGCGCTCAAATGTGGCAGGAGCATTACAAAGGCCAAAAGGCATCACGTTAAATTCATAAAGGCCATCCGGTGTAGCGAATGCGGTCTTTTCTTTGTCAGTCTCGTTCATCGGAATTTGCCAATATCCTGACCGAAGATCAAGGCTGGAGAAATACTCCGCCCCTTGTAGTGTGTCCAAAGCGTCGTCAATTCGAGGTATTGGATATACGTCCTTGCGTGTGATCTTATTGAGCGCTCGATAATCCACGCAAAAGCGAACTGAGCCATCTTTTTTCTTTACCAGGACCACGGGAGACGCCCATGGGCTAGATGAAGGTCGTATTATCTTCCGCGCAAGCATGTCAGCAACCTGTTGTTCAATGACCTTTCGTTCGGACGGCGATACACGATAGGGGCGTCGTCGTATAATAGCGGAACCATCAGTTTCGATGCGGTGTGTAGCCGCAGGAGTTTGGCTCAACACAGGGGAACAGCTATCGAAACAGGCTTTGTGTTTTGCCAAGACCACCATTAGGGCTTCGGACTGCGCGGCTGTTAGGTCAGAACCAAGAACGGCTGGAGGAGGGAAAGAATCATCCAAACCTGAGGTTGGGGCTGGCGATGAAGAAGGGCAAAGCGCGACTAGAGAGATAGGTTGAGTGTCAGCGAGGGTTGCCACAGTCATCCCTTTGGGCAGCATCACAGGATCTGGGGTCGTGTTGCAAGCAGACAGAAGGGCGCGGCCGCGTGAAAACCGGACGAGACAGGTGGCAATGAGAATTCTGCGAGAAGTACAGCGGGAAGAAGGGGCGACTAGGGCGTCTCCGTCGGCGATCTGACTGGATGTTACGGCTACAACGTCTTCGTGACCAGGACGCAGGACGTAGTCGGCAGCGATGATCAAGTTCACGCATGAAAGTGAAGAGTCCGCAACAGGTTCAAGCTCTGTATCCGTGATGTGGACAACTTCCTCTCTACATGAAATGACGGCTGAAGCAGAATGTAGGAAGTCCCAACCCAGTATAAGTTCATGGATACACGTTGGAAGGATGATAAACTCGATGTGGTGGCGTATGCCGTCGATGAGAACACGAGCAGTACACTGCCCGTCAGGGTGAATGAATGCATTATTAGCACCACGCAAAATAGGTCCAAGATAAGGCGTTTTTACTTTACGGAGCCGCGAACACAGATCACTCCGAAGAACAGAAACGGCGGCACCGGTATCGATGAGAGCAGACGCGGGAACACCTTCGACAGTCACAGAAAGCATGTTGGCCGGGCGAACAGGAGGAATTTTTGAAGACCGATAAGAAGCAGTTTCCCCTCCAAAAACTGCAACAGTTAGTTTTCCGAGTGCTGGTCGACAAAATGGGAAGTGGGGCGAAGCGGTGATGTAGAGCGCCGGTAAGGGGATGGGGAACGACGTCTGGCCGAACGGGAACTATGAGGCAGATTGGGAGCAGCTGGTGGAGACGGAGAACGCTGTTGCGGGGACGAGTACGGTCCGGGATAGTAGTCGTCTGATCGGCGAGTACGGTCTCTTTCGTGCTCAGCATAGCCTCGCCTTTCATCCTGCTGGCGCCGGCGACAGAAGCGAGATATATGGCCGCGTATCGCAGTAAAAACAAACTGGACGAGGTGGACGCCACTGAGGGTACGATGGCGCAGCAAGTGCTCTGGTTCCCATCGAAGCCAAATGGTCATAGGAAGCGCCAGTAGGCACGGAAGGCACGGTAGGGGTGGGTAGCGAAACAACATCCGCGTAGGTAGGTGTGGAGCGCGCTACCGGAGCAAGATGCGTCATGGGTGTAGTCATCGCTGTCAACTCCTGCTTTACGACCTCGCGCAAGTCGAAGGCGGGGGTTGGGGCGCAGGCAGCAGGTGGACGCCTGAGGTCTTGTAGTTGAAGCTCTTCGCGGATGATGGTGCGGATAAGAGCACGTAGATCTGGAGAATGGGGAACCTGAGGATCGCTGCAGTCATGTGGAAGACGAATAGACTGCAGCTCGTCGAGGCGTTGACACGTTGAAGTGATGTCTTGGACAGAAGCCGGATTTTGCACGATTAAGGCGTTGAATGCGACAGGCCCAATGCCTTTTAAGATGTGGCGAACGTGTTCGGCTTCCGTCGTGCTAGGATTCGCACGGCGGCACAGAGCCAAGACATCCTCTATGTATGAGGTGTAAGACTCTTGGGGAAGTTGGCGCCGCGTTCCCAGCTTCTGTTTGGCGACTTCTGCACGGCCAGACGAGGAAGCGAAGATTTGCCGCAGCTTCGAGGTAAACGTGGACCAATCCGCGATGTCGGATTCGTGGTTGAAATACCACGTCTTTGCAACACCGGTCAAGTAGAAGGCGACGTGCCTCAATTTCTGGGTGTCGTTCCACTTGTTGCAAGAACTCACGCGGTCGTAGTGGTCGATCCAATCGTCTACGTCATCACCGCGGAGTCCCGCGAAGACAGGGGGATCGCGCTGAGGGCTCGTCACAGTCCAAGAGGGCGCCGCAGGCGGGGTCGTCGGTGTGGTAGGGTTAGAGGCACCGGAAGGGCCAGGGTTGGAAGTGTCCATTGTTGTAGGGGTAGCTGGGTGCAGGCGGCGACCGGAACGGAGCTCCAGGGAGGACGGGAACGCGAGAGGACGTCGGGATCTTGACGTACCTCCACCACTTTATAATACCGAGACCGATCAAGTTGTCCAGCGCTGTTTATTCCAAAAAAGGCAACGCCCGCAGCTCACGCGCGAAGAAGTCAAAGAAGAGGGAAGATGATGATGGCTATGTACAAATGAAAACGACGAAGTACGTTAATAGTGCTTACAATATATATATAAACACCATTTCTTGCTAAGACAGCAGAATGTCAAGGATTTCAAAGTATTTCCCGTGCTTGGGTTGTTCTGGGTCAGTGCGCAGAAACCCAAATATAAACATGATTATAAAGGTGCTCTATCTGGCCTTACTTAACATTCAGGAAATGATAAGCCTAGTAGACTGGTACCCTAACCGTCAGCCAACCTACCTAAGTTACATGTGAAAGTGACAGCTCTGCAGTACATACCTGAAGAGAGCCTGTAGCTCCTTGCTTGGGGCATTTTTGCAGCCAGCCAAAAGAGCCTGCAACTTGCTCGCACATTGAGTAGCAGTCGACACTGGGCTCCGATTGATGGCCTCACGGTTGTGCAGATTGCTGCGGCCTGTCAAGGGCGTCAGAAGCTGGGGAACCTCCACCAGCTGCTGGAAGGAAACAATGTTTCAGTTCCTTCCATGCATCAGATACTATATCGTCTAGAGGGAAAACACTCTCCTAGCTCACAGTATCCCCACTACATAAATGTCTACAAATCTATTGCTTCTTTTAGAATTATGTTCATGCCAACATGAAATATTCTGCAATCCAGTATTTTTCACTGAAACAGCGAAAAACATCTGCTGTAAGAACATCCCATAAGCTGTAAATGCAAGTGTCATGTGGTGCTCTTAGAATAGGCACAGCAAGTACAGCAGGATGGAAACAGAATGCCATACCTTGACTACGGTGTCAGCTTGGCACATTCGTAGCTCACGCTGCACAGAGTCCAAGGTATGTCGTGGTGTACCTATTCGCTCCTGGGCATTGTCATCAAGAAAGATCCGCTCATCTAGGTCACCTTCTTTCAGGACACCCTCCTCATAGGTTTTGTTTAGCTTTTTGCTGTTAAAAAAGGAACTTTTAGCATACCTTCTACGATCATACCAATCATGCATAAAACAAAAAGTGCTCACATGCTGGTGTCAAAGGCTGCTGGTTCAAGAGACAATGCAAGAGTCTTGAAGTCACCATGCAGAATCTGAAAGTTCTCAACCATTACACGAGCTCACAACAAGAAATTACTTGCTAAGCCATGCAAGCAACAGCACTTAGCTGCTGGCAATAATCTATAGGAATGTAAAATGCTCAGCTAAAATAGATGCACAGCAAAACGGGCAACACATTTTTTTACAATTCAGAAGAGCAGTTCAGATTTTTTAAATCCTTTGCACCATTGAACCATTTTATCTAGCTTATTAAAATCAAGGGGACGCATAAAACGAAGAAGGCTTCAACCCTGATTCAGGAGCACTGGTTCGATATGCTTTATCACTGTCATCCTTGCAATGTAAAATATATATATATATATACATACCACAGTTTACAATTTCTACCTGAACATTTCCATGGTATATAGAGAAGCTTAAACTAAAAGGAAATTTTCATCCAAACATAAGCCTACATCACACCACTTATTTCTCCCTTTTACAGCAACGCCACATATAAGAAATGCCAACATTGGAAGAGAAGCTAAATGGACAAACAAAAGCTTTAACTCATATACTCAAAACAAATGTTTCCATGCGACCAACAAAGAATGACAAGGCTCAACGCATTTGGGCACTCTTTAACAATAACATGAATGTAATCCTGCATAAATGAAGCCATTTGAGCAAGACATCCACAAGTCCACTCTATTCTTGGGTCCAGAACTTACAACAACAAAAAAAAAATAGGAGTAACCACCATACATGTATGGCGGCACATAACATAGGCTGATGATGATGATGCTAAAGGAAACCCACATGGGCATAAGCGGACAGTTTTTATATTTCTGAGGTGGGGGGGGGGGGGCCGACCAGCTTTCCAAACCCCATATATATATATATATATATATATATATATATATATATATATATACATATATATATATATATATATATATATATATATATAATTTCTTGCACTTAAACAAACTTCGTATGACCTCAAAGAATTGAGCGCTGAAGTGACGGCGTTATACGAGTATATACAAGACCTCACAGTAGGAGACAGTTCAATTTCACAGCCCGAGTCCTCTCGGTGGTGAAATCTTCCTTCGTGTAATTCTCACATACTTGGCTATCACTAATACTGCTTCGCCTTTCTGGAGAAACTGCAGGTTCTCTCTCTCTCTCCCTCTTTTCTTTTTCTGTAAGTACGACTTTAAGTGCTGGTGCGCATGACTGCAGCTGATTTGATTTTGAGTGAATCCAGTTTGGCCTCATTTTGGTTACTGTGTGTATTATACAGTGATACCAAACTATCATGCCCCAAGAGTTAAAAAAAAAGAGCAGTTGCGTTACTCGAAGGAAACCTAGTGCGTATTGTTCCCAGTACAGTAGAGTAGCCGCCAGTAATTCTTTCGTTACTGAGATTTAATTCGGCAATTTAACTAACTCGTGAAGTACTGTCCTCATTTTCAAAGTGTCTATGAGGCATTTGTAGGCACCCAAATGACATCTAACTGCGGTGTTTTCAGCAACGTACTAATTGCGTACAATTTTTTCCAACTGGCAAAGAAACCTCACGAAGTATGAAAAATACCATGTGAGTGCACTCCCACCCGCATCATAAAGCAACACCCTCAAATCAGCTGATTGAAAGCAACTGCATTGCATGTCGCAAATCCGAAGAGACAGCGCATCACCTTGATAATGGTACGGAAGAAGCACCAACATAAGGTTTCGCAGCTTTGCAGCTATTCTTTCCTCTAATTTCTATGTCACACTTATCCGTCTCTCAAGGCCAACTGATCACACTGATAACAAAAGCCCCTTGATAACACAGCCAAAGCACCACTCTGACTATGTACAAAATGCAAAAAGCAATGTAATAGGCATAGAATGTTTCAAAATCCCGGCTTTGCTCGCACCGCATTGAAACAGTGCATGCGAAGCTATATTTCGCACCAGAAACTTGCTTCGGACAAAAGCCAAATTAAAGGGACCATTTTATTTTTCATGAAAGTGTATACATGCTGCAAAAACAGGTTTGTGTCAAAAAACAAAAGCGAAATAAACAGACCGGCAAGCGACCAACGTGTACAGAAAAGGCAAATTGATGTGTTCAAGAAAGTAAATATACCCCTTTCAAATGAGCCGAATTGGCAATCAGGATGTCTACAAAAAAGAAAAAAAAACGAAAAAGAAAACATCAGATTTCAGTGTGCCCTTATATTTAACTTTTTTTTTTTTATTTTCACATACTGCAGCCTCTGGTGGGGCTATAGCAGGAGTGGATAATACAACATAGTACAAAAAAAGACATACAACAGGCAACAAATAAAGAAAGTTAAGCGCAATGTTGAGGGAGCACAGACAAGAATTCGTTTAATGGGAGAGAACAGCTGGTTCCTGGTAGCGAATTCCAAGTTTCAATTGTTTGAGGGAAAAAGCTATACTTAAAAGTATTATTACGCGTAAAAAAGGGTGTAATGTTAAGCGCGTGATGCCTCCTACTAGAAGAGATTTTTGCAAAGGTGATATATTTATTACTGGAGAGGCGACAAGACAAATGAATAATGCCATGAAAAATTTTTAAAGAATTAACATGTCGCTGTTCGGCGAGAGACGTTAGGTTGAGTAAGGACATGAGTGACGATGGTCAGAAATGGTGGTCATAACGTCGGTAGATAAATCTAATGGCTTTCCTTTGGATGGCCTCAACTCTGTCTATTTCGTACTGCTTGTAGGGATTCCAAACCATACTACCATACTCAAGTATAGGGCGAACAATAGTTTTATATAACAGTAATTTAGTGCCATTATCTATGAATTCATAAGCTCCGCTGAACACCAGCTGCTGCCAGAGGACGTGTTGGAATATGTCTCCTTTTGCAGTTAAGCAGTACTGTTTCCGTTTTATTACATCTTCAGTGGCTTTCTTGATGACTGACACCGGAATTCTGTGGCAGACATCTGTTATCCTTGCCTTGAACGAATCTGACGTCCGTCTCGAACATCTAAGCACGATCTTTCACATAACCTCAAAGAGAGAAATCAAGTGGAGAGAGATCACATGACCTAGCTGGCCAATTTACAGGCCCGTGCGTTCCAATCTATTGTGCATGAAAAGTCGCATCCAGCCAGTTTCGTGCTCGGCTGGTGCTGTGTGTTGGTGCTCCATCTTGCTGATACCACAGAAGTGGAAGACATGACAGCAGGACTTCGCTGAGAAACTCATCCACCACTGCTTCAAGGATTTCGTCCACGTAATGTTGTCCAGTCAGTGCGTGATCGAAGAAGATGGGACTGATTATAGCACCAGCGTAAATTCTGCACCCCACATTGAACAACCACTGGTAGTGGTGCCAATTGCCCTTTACCCAGAGTGCATTGCAGTCACTCCAATTGTGTGCATTATGCAAATTTACCTGGGTGTTTTTGTGAAAATTGGCTTCATCTGTGCACATGTTGTTGTTCAAAAAGTCCGGTGACATCGGCTTTTGTGAGGACCCAATTCGAGAAATCTAGACAATTTTACAGGTCTTCCAAGAATTGGTGCTGGTTAAAGTGGTACAGGTGAAAGGCCGTCGTTTAGAATCCTCCAAACTGATGACTTGGAAAATGGCACCTGGGCGACCACGTCCCGCACGCTAGCATGAGGGTTTGAGGCCGTAAATGCTACAACATTTATGCATAGGCTAGGACTCAAAAATGGAGTCCTACGCCGCTGTTTCTTGAATCTGCTGGTTCATCTCAGGTTTTCATCATTTCTGATGATAGTCAACATGTTTGGCCTACCGCCACACTTCCAAGACTGATATATATTTGCGGCCTTTCTCTTGTTGCTATTTACAGATACCAAGGCAAGGATCATATTTACCTTCTGCTTATCAGAGAAAGACATGGTGACTGGGATGAAACAAAACGCACCTTTAAACCTCTGCGCAGAAGTTGTGAATTCACTTTTTGCTAATAGCTTTTGTGGAAAAAAAAAAAAAAAGGGACATCCGTGCACTTTATCTACACTAAGACAACAGCTATCACAGCTTGTTTCCAAATAACACCAAATAACACCAAACGCGACGTGTTGCTTCGGCCGGGGTGCAGCAGTTAAGGCACTAGCTCGATCACTATGTTTTTCTTTATTTCCTTTATTTCGTACTGGATAACTCAGAGGGAGCCTGTTCGAGGGCGCTGCTTTATGATCCGGGTGGGAGCACAGTCCCATGGTATTCTTCATATGTCGCGAGGTTTATTTATAAGTCGAAAAAAAAATTGGTACGCAATTAGCAAGTTGCTGAAAATACCGCAGTTAGCTGTGCCTTCAAATGCCTCATTCACGCTTTGATAATTTGGATAGTAAGTCTCGAGTTAGATAATTAATTGCAATTGCCTAATTAAATCTCAATAACGAAAAAACTACTGGCAGCTACTCCACTGTACTGCAAACAATATGCACTAGGTTTTCTTTAAGTAATCATTGCTCTTTTAAATTTTGGTGCATGACAGTTAATTGTGATACCTTGTCTATATTTATGACCTTTGCATGCAACTGACTATGTTTCCATCCCTAATAGTAGTTGTAAATTATTAGAAATGTATTTTTTTTCATGAGTCGTTAGCATTGCTTACTGGAAAGAGGAGCAATACTAAGACACACAACATTCAAGTGAATTTTACACGCCATTGATAAAAGACTCTGCCGAAGGGGTCCCTGAAGTCTACAGGTTTTTTCATGGTCAAAAAAGCACGCAAAACAATTTGAAGTGTGGTGAACATACAGCAACATGTTCATTCTCTAGGCATAGGCTATCCATACCTTTAGAAATAATTTTTAATTGGCTACCTCCATCTCTTTCAAAATATAATAAACTTTGTCCTGCATGTATATTTAAATACATTGTATATGTGCATGGTGTTTACAGCGGAAATTTAAAGCAATGTTGAAATGAGAAAGTACGGATAAGGCAGCTGTCGCTAGCGCTTCTTATACGCTTGTCCTCCTATTGTCAGGATTTGCAAAAATAAAAATAAAGTATGAATTAAAAGCCATGCACGTCCACACTAACATTGATGCAGTAAGCCATCAGACCCAATAAAATTTCAAGTGAAAAGGTCGAGGAAAGTCAAAAGAAACCTCAAGTGATGTGGGGGACAAAGCTCTCGTAATGACACTTTAAGTGTGTGTGGGGGGGGGGGGGGGGGGGGGGCAAAAAGACTTCCATATTCCAACAAAGACATGTGCCCTTCTTCTCGGAGACGCCACTCTCGATAGCAGCAGAGATGATGCCTGTGCGTCACACGGATGCCTGCAATGCACTAATAGTCAGCAGCAACACGAGCTTGGGAATTTCCATAAAAAGCACAGCACGCAAAACCTTGACCAGAAATGCTGGAATAAGTATTATGGCATGAAAAAATGAAGACAAAAGAAACACACAGCGACAGGACGGGCACCAATGGGGCCTGGTGAGGGGCCCTTTAAGAAAGAAGCATTGCAATCATTAGGCAAGGGTTTTCTCAAAAGAAAATACTATGTGGTAACTTAAAGGGCCCTTCACCAGGTCTGGCCTTCTTGAGCTGACAAGCGCAGAGCATACAATGCGCGATAACGATCGTGTCTGCAAAGTATTACATCACTACGTTCCATGGAAAGATCTGAAATTTCAAACCAAATGCTGTTTTCCCTTCTCTTCGCGACCGCCACGCTCCAAGCCGGATGATGACGCGCACGTGCTAGTGCACCTACGCATACATATTCACGCTGTGACGTCGCTCATGGTAATACGCAACTTCGAAAATTATTCAAGCCAACATCTGTTATTTGTGTAATATGTTGCCAGAATAGATTAACTAAAGCTTAGAGAAATAATAAAACACACAAACTGAATGTCTGCTTGTTTTTATTTTACTTTGCACCTGAGCAAGAGAGATGAACTTCCGTTTCGTATGCTTGTTCCCACATCATGCAGTCGATGAAACTATGTCATTTTCTACCGTGTTCCAGCGTGGCATCATGCTCTGTAATCTCCTTGTGTCTGCCTCAGTATCTGTGCAGCATTGACTTGTACTACTAGGTGTCCTCGTGCACAGCGTGCAAAATCATGTGCTGCGCGAAAGGAGACAATCGCAACAGCTCACATGCGATACTGTCAGCAGAAGTGCGCCACACCGCAATAAAGCGAGGAGAAAAAAAAATGAAGGCCTCGAGGTTCAGTATGAGAGAATGCAGGGAAGGAATTTCGCTTGACGAGGCTAGACGGGGCAAGTGGAGAGAGCGTCTATGTTTGCGGTGAAGCTTGCCTCCTAAAATCATGGGTTCGCGACAATGAAATATTTCTATCTCAACTATTCATGAGCCGATTTGAAAAATGTTTGCAGCAGAATGCTCCTAAGAGGACACACAACAACTTCCAGTGCATAACCAAAATTTCCTATGGGGCCTGATGAGGGGCCCTTAAACAGTATATATACATCCAACATGGGGAGGAATGCACCACATTTTCCACACAAACACTTACATCCACTGTTTCTCAGCTACTTCTTCCAACCATCACTTGGCAAGTTCTCTATGCTCCCACTCCTCCAATATTGTTAAGTTCTGTCAACAAGGGAGCCCTGTATAAGTGGCTCTGCCACAGCTAAACAAATGGCCCACCTTCCTTCTAGACGATTGGTTTACACGGTCCGTTTTAATATTGCACTTAAATGTAGGACTCGCCTGTTTCAGTTAGGTTAAATCAGAAGTACAGCCTATAGCAAGAGTGTAAAGGCCGCCAACTAATGCAGGTAATGGAGAGCTGGCCTTTATAGCGCTGGGGGGTACTTGTGCAGCTACGCCAGGTCAAAAAAAAAAGAAAAAAGCTATTTTCACAATGAAAGATGTGGTCTCCGTTTCTCAGTCCTACAGAAAAACACTTTCCTTATAGATAACCTAGACACAAAGAGGACACATGCCTCAGTGGCTTGGCTAAAATGGACATGTCATAATCGGGCACCACATGTGTGAAAGGCCCGAATCAGTAAGTGTGGGGACGAATTGGAATGCTCTCAGCCCATACATATGCTGAAAAACATGGCAGACCCTGAAAGCAAATTAGCAAAGGGGCTGTCATTACTTAGGGTGGGAAGAACCTGTTCCCCGTCTTCCCAAAAGTATTGGCAGAAAGCCACGCACTGCAGCCAAAGCCCAACTGCCCCCTTCAAAGTATGCAGAAGTCCCTACCACAGTGAAGACCGGAGTAGCAAGGAGGAGGGATGCAGGCAAGAAGCAGATTAGGTAATTCACTGGTGTACGAACACAAATTCCACTTGAGTGAAATTGTGAAATTTTAACGCATAAACTACCATATAAACTCACGTAAGGGCTGTACTTTCTTTTTTTCGCAATTTTGATGAGGTGCAGCCCTTACATGGGACCGAACTGTTTGGTCAAAATGGTGCCAGCGCAGCCTGCGACTTCTGCACACCCCAGATCCCCAGATGCACCATTGCATCAGGGGTCAATGCGTAGCTCTCGCCATTTAGTGGCGGCACAGGGAAGTATGCAGCACGCGAGAATTCACGGATGAGCCCGCGTGGCATCGGAGCATAAAACGCAATTGCTTCTCCACTGGAATTTTTTTTTTCTCTCGAAATTTTGGGCTGCCAAGTTGTGGGTGCAGCCCTTACACAAGTCTATATGATACATTACTAGGCCAACACAAAAGAGAGAAGCCTGATCCAGTAGTCATCTATTACGAACACAACACACTGCTGAAGAAATACGAAATTCCTACAAAATTGAAGGCTTGCATTTTAACAGTTGCCATCATATTCCTAAACACTGAGCTTTCATGTCACACCCCACTTCTCTATTTGTTGTCGGTTTGAGTCAGATGCAGATGCAAAGTTTGGGTTTTGCAAATGTACAGATGGTCGGACGATGTTACTTGTGTGTGAGTGTAGTATGCATATTCAAATACTTCTGAGAAAATATTTTAAAATTACCTAACACAGCTTTAATTGTAAGCTACTTGTGAACAAATCAACATTAGTAATGAAGAAAGGTACTTAAGAGTAATTAGAAGAGAAGGACGAGATACCTAGAAGTATAGAAGCAGGAACAGGTTGTATGAACAAGTAAAGAACGTTTAAACCAAGCTCGACTAAAGATTCTGCATGCCTCTGGCTTCTTGCCATTCACTACTTACTATAACATCCCGACATGATCTGAAGTTCACATGAGTGACTCAAAGTAGCGACATTCCTCCCCCCCCCCCCCTTTGTTTTTTTTTGTTTTTTTATCACAGCGATCATGCAACAGGGAAGTGCAGATAAGCCCTGGACTTCCTCACCTGTCCTCACTCACCGGCATGAGCGACAAGGTAAAGGAATGTCACTACATTTACTTTAACTTAGGGAACCTAATTAGCTGCGGCTGTTAACGTCTACTGGCGGCCAAAATATGAAATCTGTTTTTACAAGACCTCGAAGACCAACCACATGACGTTGGCGATCTTTTAGTGATGCCTGCCAGAGCCAAAGCTGTTTTGGCGCAGTATGGCACAATTTCCATAATTCTGCTTTCTACACAATTTGGGGCTGCAACTTGAGTGTATATCAAAATGGCACAATTGGCGCAGCATTCCCACTCCTGAACTAGGTTAAAAGGAGCTACAGGACATTTCAGCATCATACAAAATGAGCCACAACATAAAAATGACTACTTGAAGGTTTTAAAAACCCCTTACCTTTTCTTCCATAAGCTGCTGAATGGGATACCTGAAGTGGTGGGCTTTGAGAACCGAAGCATCCTCAAAGTTGCCATCATGGCTTTTCACGAGTTCTCTGATGATTCCCACATCCTGATTGTCACTGTCCTTTTTTAGTTTATCTTGCTGAGCTGTAAAATCAAGCAATGCAAAAGAAAATTGACGTATTTTTCCAGTGGGCTCTCCCCTTCACCCAGCAGGGCTACAGCTAACAATCAGTGGTTTGGTTTCAAAAATATTTCTGCATGTCACAACCATATATGTGCTTTAATTAAACAAAATGGTCAGGAGTATTGACATTACTGAAGGTCTAGCACTTTAGGAAAGCATTACTTGGATAATTTGTTGAATGGAATATTCAGGACATGCAATGCATGCCTAAACCTGGCAAGCAAACCAAGACGTTAATAAATACAATTAGTACTGCTGCTGTAGTATTCTAAGGTGGCCACTACCACGATCTTACAATTTCATCCTAGTACACATTGAAAGGGCACAAAAGCCTTCAAACAATGTTATCATATAAAATAAAGACCCCACATTTAGGCAACCAGCTTAATCACTTTTCACTCTCATGCTAGCATGGGCTGAGATTTCTTTGAAATATAAACAGTTCTACTGTAAGATGCTAAAAGCAAGGCACACATCTCTCCCAAGTCTTGTATCAGTAAATAAAATTCAGGTGATAAAGTTAATTTGTTCTTACAACTAGAGATATCTGTACATTTATTCATGCAAAACCTTATTTCAGCTTAGGTCCTGCTGCTCAGGCGCAAGAATCAGAACCTGCTTTCTATCCCTTGGAAACATATTTTCACGTGATACACGCAAGTCTTCATCTTTGCGAGGAATGATTTGGCAAATCGATTTAACTGAATGATGCAGTAATTAGCAGCAAATGAACATCAAAAATATTCATTTGCTCCATTGTACTTCTGTTGAAGGAACTAAAGCAGAACCAGGGAAAAGCAGCATCACTCGTTGGGAATGGGAGTCTGCATAAACCATGTGAATGATGACCACCATTAAGGATGGAAACCTATATATAAACTATAAGAAAATAGGGACCTATAATCACCGTAGTGTTAGTTGCTATGGCGTTGCACTGCCAAGTACGAGGTCAGAGGATCAAATCCCAGCCACGGTGGCTTCATTTCGATAGGGGCAAAATGCAAAAATGCCTGTGCATGTGCACTTGGTGCACAGTAAGGAACCCCAGATGGTACAAATTAATTCGTACTCCCCCACTAAAGCGTGCCTCATAATCAGACTATAGTTTTGGCCCATAAAACCCCAAATATAATTATCATAAAATTATCAGGGGCCTATGTAAACTGCAACACTATTAACCACTTAAATGAAGCTGCCTTCTTTACTCATCCCTTAGTCATGGCCGCCAACCTGTGAACCTTAAAATTCGTAAAATATTGCGAATTCAACAAGATGAGGGGGGGATCACAGCGCATGTTTTTAATGTCTACGCTTTTCTTTTTTACACCACAGTAACCTTTTCCATGACTATGCTATTGCCAATGTCACCTGCTTGAGGAACTTTTCTGAATAAACTTCCTCGAAGCAAGTTCTCTCTCTAGTTAATGTGGCGCCTTGCACGGCCACAAAATGGCAGCACACAATTACTCTTTTGCATAATCTTGTAATACTGCGTCACTCTATCTTTCAAGGGCTTTAAACATTCTTTTCGAAAACAGTTTACTGTTAACAATTTCTCTTCCCCGCCTTCTTCTGTTAGCTCTGGTGTGCCACAAGGCAGCGTCCTCGGCCCCTTACTCTTCTTAATCTACATTAATGACTTACCCACCCAGATTACTTCCTGCATGCGCCTTTTTGCCGATGACTGCATAATCTACCGTCCTATTCACACGACTGACGATCACTTGAAACTTCAAGCAGATCTTAACCTTATCGCTAACTGGTGTAACAAATGGCTCATGACACTAAACTTTACAAAGTGCGAGGTGATGTGCTTCAGCCGAAAATGTGTAAATTCTAAATATTCGTATCATCTTAATAACACTGCTTTCCCACACTTCATCATATAAGTACCTTGGTGTTGTTCTTAGAGAGAATCTTTCATGGGCCCCACACATCACTTCTACATGCGCCAAAGCATCCCGTTCTCTTGGCTATCTACCACACAACTTGCGAAATGCCCCGCCAAACATTCGAAAACTCACTTTCCAAACATTCATTTTGCCACAGTTAGAATTCGCCTCCCCAATTTGGTCCCCTCATCAAAATTACCTAATAAATATGACGGAAATGATACAAAACAGAGCAGCCCGGTTCATATCCCGTAACTACAGTATAAACTCAAGCATTACAAAAATTAAACTAGACCTACTGTTGCCGCCATTAGATATCCGCCGCAACATCACTCTTCTGTGCTTATTCCACAAATATATTTACACTAATAAACGAACTCGGTTACAACTACAAATACCCCACTCTTTTTCATGCAGATTACATAACCAGTTCAGTTTCATGCGCATATGCGGTAAAACAAATGCATTTAATTCATCTGCACTACCACGTGCCATTCGTCTCTGGAATGACCTCCCTGATAAGATAGCCTCCATATCTAATCCCGACACGTTCGGCTCTCAGTTACTCATGCTTTTCCCATTTAATACCGTTCACAAGTGACCAATCTAGTGTATGTTATCGTGCATTTTTGCTATGTTGTATATCATTTTCATAAACGGTATTCCTTTGCTCTGTTAACAGTAAGAAGTGTTCGTGTGCCTTCACATATTGCTTTGTATTCCTAGTGCCTTCAATATTGTGTAACACGGTAATCTTCTTATAGCACTGATCCTGTTGGAAATTTGTACTTTTTATACCTTTACTGTTCAATATGCCCCCCTTACTTTATGCCCTGCCATAGGGCCTGTAAGGTTCTTTTGAATAAATAAATATGCATTAACAGACAATTTTTTGTAAAAGCTAGCACAACATTTGTAAGATCATAGAATGGCACTAAATTCTTAAACTTTACAAAAAATTTAGTAGGTGGCAGGCATGTTTAGTTCTCTAATTCAAGCTTCTATCTTCCAAGTAATTTTGGTTTATCTCAGACCTAAGGCATATCACAATGACTTTTCCATGGCAAAATGAAGGTGCAACTTAACGAGGATGTAAAGCAGTAAATATCACATTAGCAGTCACAAATAAGTAGACAGAAAGTACATGATGCCGTTACAGTGATTCAAACAAGTAAGAAACCAAAAAGGAACCAAGGAGTTCCAATAGTTTAAGCCACCATAAACAGCGATGTCACCACAAGAGGCAGCTTCGACATTCTTCTTAACCCTTTGAGGGTTTTTGCCGTACATGTACGGCGGCGGTTTTCTGTCCCGCAAGGTCTTTGCCGTACAGGTACGGTTTCGACCCTCCGTTTGAAATTTCACGCCATAATGACGATGCGTGCTGACTGGGAGGTGCTGCCACCTCTTAGGACTTATAAGAAGCATTTGAAATGTGTGCTACCTTCTTGGGGAGATAAACGGAACTGATTTCTAGCTTCAGCACGTCGTGCAGACTGCGGCAACACCCCTTTTGCGGTTTCGGCTTCGCCGCGTGATCGCAACGGAGCCGCGCGAAACGTGATTTTTCTCTTTGTCGTCACGCTATCGCAGGGGCAGCGGAAGTTGATTTCTATCTTGATTGGCGCTGCTCTTAGCTTGTTTATCACCGCCTCTCACGAGGTATTCTCGCTCTCCGCGGCAACGCGCTTACGCGAGAGAGTGCCTCAGACCTCTGCCCAAGGCAGCCGCACGCACGCAGAGATGTCATGTGTGCGCCAACATAATTCGTTGCTCCAAGAGAACATACACGCATTTTAGGTGTGCAGACTGCGATAAGGCGCTGTGCGGAGACCCGTGTTTCAAGGAGTACCACACTCCGAAATACTATTGAACATTTTGCAGTTCTGAGTGATGCCGACACCAAAATACTCTTCCTAATTTTTTTTTACTATTTATTCCCGACTTTACACATCTTGTACATTCAAGATCCGCAATAAAGTAATTTGACCACCTGGGAAAGTTTTTTTCAAAATAATTCAACCCTCAAAGGGTTAACACTTTTTTTTTTTGTCAAGTATGGGCAACAATATCAACAATGACAATTTGAATGCATCAGAAAGCATGCAGCAAACAATTTCAATAACATATTTCAGAGCCTGATCGGCAAAATTTATTAAACAGCTGCAGCGGAGCTAACTGCCACATGCAAGATTACTGTATTTGCACGATTCTAACGCACACTTTTTTTTAAAATAAAAGGTGCGCTCAAATTTGCATGGGCATTAGAACTAACTAATTCTACTCAAGATCAAAAATGAAAGATTATATCTAAAGAAAATAAGCTCTATGCAACGTAGCTGGCCACATTGCCATAGAACGAGTCATCTGAAGAAAGCAACGCTTCGATACATCACAAGGTGGGTTCATGGTGTGCGGAATGCCCTCCCGCAGACAATGGTTGCATGAGCCTCCATAAGTGTGGCATTTCTAATGCATTAAATGGCACTGAAGATTACTTTCTTTGGCCAGTAGACAGTGAAAAGGAGGTGTTGTTGGACTCCGATAGCCACTAGCCGCTAAGATTCAGCTGTGTGCGTGTCTATGTGCCTTTGTATCTTCCATAATATTGTTTCAGCGTGGTATGTGTCCACTCAGGTGCAATTACTTGATGTGCACTGTAGAATCGGCACCAAGTTATTCTTTTTGGATATTTGGGCGATAATATAACTGTGTGTTACAATTGGCGGAGCACTAGAATCCTGCAAATACGTTAACACTTTGTCTTGGCCAGTGGTTTGAGAGAAACACAGAAGACATAATATGGTCAGCTCAAATGGACTGCTCATCTTAGCAGCTCAGTTAAGCAGACTACAATACTGAATTCAATAACTGCAAAAGAGAGAGAGAGAGAGAAAACAATGCTTAATGCACTGCAGCAAGACTAATGATACTTTGATTTAAATTAATATGCTTAAGCTCAGCTAGCAAGAAATAGCGTTTTAGGGGGAAAAAAACATGCTTCGTATATGTGCAATTTACAAAGCGTGTTTCTTTGTTTTTGTTTTACACAGCATAAGAATGATGTACAAGCAATAAAATTTAGAAAAGAAATCTACTCGCAGATAGAAACAAAGGCAACATCCTTCCACATGACAACAATGTGTTTGTAACAACAAGTGCAGCATCATTAAGTATGAACAGAATACAAGGAAACTTGAACAAAATTCATCCGCACAAAAATTATGGCATATAAGTAAATAAAAGTGTTTTTTAGGTCAAATCAACCTATTTGCAAGTTGACAAAAAAAAAAAAAAAAACCTTTTCGGGAATTACACTTCTTGAAACGAATGAGCTTACATAAGTATGCACATTGCTATAACTTTCTCTACCCTTCTTTGCCTACACAAGATACAGTGTAATTTTTAAATGTTCATTTTCTTTAATGCCTGTTTATTCCCAAGCTTAAAACAAGTGCTCTTTTTTTCTGGTCGAACTAACACAAGTTTAATTTTTTTGGACAACTGTGTCAACTACACCAAGCCTTAGCTAAAGACTGACACAAATATGACACCTCATCCTACTGCTAATGCCTCAACATGACCTACCTACCTTTACCATGGCCATACCAATTACTGTTGGCTGGATTCATAAAGGAGGTTGATGCTTGAAACAGTCAGCCTGCTAAGAACTCATTCAAGTTTATATCTAACCACTCCCCAACAGCTCACGTAATACTGACTTCTCTTGAAAGAATTTGGCAGTGACAAGTTCAAGCACCACCTATCAAGCACAGCCTTTTCTTTTCTCTATCTTGCAAGAAAGAAAAAAAAAGAAAGGAAGACTGCATAGGTATAGCTGTCACAACTCACACAAGTGTTAAAAGATTGTCCAGCAAAATCAACAATCCCAGATGATGCGGTTGTCAAATGCAAATAATGCCCACTGAACATGTTTAAAATGCCTACACACATGCACCAAGCACTGCAAGACTAACCTTCGTAAAATTTGGGGTCGAGAAGGTCCACGCGTTTTGCAGCTAGTGCTGTACAATAGCCATAGTCAATGCAACACAACAAGAGGTGGTAGCAGTTGACAAGGTCACAGCAGATGGCTGAGAAACGACCTGAAAATAAACCACAATGAAGACTGAAGAGAGCTCACGTCACCTTCTCATCCCCTGACACCAGCATGTAATTGAAGGTGGAGAAAAAAATCTCACCAGCATAGTGATCAAAGCATCAGCCAATGTTGATAACCTTTTCTGAGGGGACAAAGTCCCCAGGTCGCGGCGCAAAACACACTGTTTGTAACGAATATTCGGAAAGTGATGAAAAAGATGACTAGCTTGGAATTTTGTCTTTCTTGTATTTTAATTGTTCTCCGCCTTCCCCTCCTAGACGTCGTATTTTTTTTTTTTTAACTATACCTTTAAATTACCTCCTGTGGTGGCGAGTCAATGGTCAGAATGTGGAATGAGAAAGCAACCACTGATGGTAACAGATCTCAAGATTGTGCTTTGCCTAGAAAAGCAACTTCGGTATAAGCAGCTCACTAATATGCTCTTCAGTATGTATGTAGCAACCAATGGAGGCACATTCTAGCCCTTGGGATAAAATGGGGGTGAAGCCTTCAACTGAGCTAAAGTTACTTGAGGAATTTTGCCAGGGCAATTTAACAGCTTTAACATCAGTAAAAAAAGCCACTCAAGAAGACACAAAGACTCCAGAAAGGCAAACCTGTTAATGCAACTGAAAACTTGCTAAATTTGGCGACTTTCTCACTAGGTTACCAATACTGGCACCAGCTTCATTACAAGTCCTGGGAAATGTTTGTATGGGCATCCTTGCAGGCCACCTTGCACTTGCTTTCAAAAGCACTTTAGCATCCAATGGCAGCCACTGCCCGTCTCTCAGAGCACGAAAAGCTCTTAATGCAAGGTTTCTCCTCTCTGCGAATAATGTAGAAAGAATTCTCATGGCGCGATATAAAAATGATTGCCCTTTGTGAGAATGGCCACATGGACAACTATTTCTAATCACACACACAAAAAATGTATGCTTCATTTGGTAACCACTCAAGAGGCTAAGCTAGGAAATTAAGCTGATTATGAGTTTTTACATATTTTGTGCTGGATAAACGCATTTAATTATAGCAGGCAACCTTTTGTTCTTTATCTTTAATATATCCCTATAGCATGCTTTACCTCATACTATGTATGCCAAACTACAGAATGTGAGTTTTTTGTCAATTACTACATCTTCATGCCACCTATGTGGGCATGATACAGCAGCATATAAAACAGATATGACCAAGGAAAAGAGTCTGTTTCTTGTGCTGCTATATCACAAACATATACCAACTTGTCCAGTTCTATGTTCACAGGAAGGTGTGTAAAATGCCAAATGCAAACGCATTTATACCACAAAATTTGTCTGAACCTCTTTTTATCAATACATCCTTGTATTTCTGAATGAGGCAGCTGCCACTACATGTCTATGCAAATGGAACTTAGCCATTAAGCCTACACTGTTGCTCACCATGTCCCTATCCCCATGAGAGATAAATTGTTTCTTAAGGCAGAGCTAGCTGTATCTACTACTGAAATAAAGTAGGACACTAAAGGAGTTGGAAAGGTATGAAAATGTGGGCTTTTCAGCCTCTAATAAACCAGGTGTTTGAGAATGAGGACTTAGGTATTATCTAAAGAATGTGGCAGCCACAACACACAAAAAACGCAGGGTTCCATATTATGAAGGCATCCATTTGCGGCTGAACGCAGAATTGGAAAAATCGAAATAATATGTGTACTTACTCAGTACATTGTTAGTTAAAAAACCAAATGAGAAAATGTGACTAAACACAAGTGTTCACAAGAAAATACAAAAGAGGTACCGCCACTGTGCATAGACATGACACTAGATAAATGACATCACTTGAAATCACTTTAAAGGGACACTAAAGAAAAACATGAAGTCATGCTACAGTCACTGATTACACATTTGGAGTGCCAAAGAGGTCAGGTTTGGTACACCAGAAAGGACAAAAACAAAAGGTGGGTGGTCCTCTGACAATTCCCACACTAGCTTTCCATGACACCACCGACTGAGGCGCCATCTGTCCAAGGCTAGTTAATTGCCTAAAAATTAAGAAAGACTATATGAATTCAAAAATAAGCAGACTCAGTCTGGGTGTTTTTGGCAACTTCTCCTTGTCAAAAGACGAACAAAATACACAAAAACACCTTGAAGTCTGTGACATCATTGACGTCATCAGTTCTGCACAGTGAACGCAAAAATCTTTGCACAATGGCTCTGGTGGTAACTGCTAAGCACAAAATCATAGGTTCTATTCCAAATTTTAAGTTCCATATTCTGATGGAAGCAGAATACAAGAACAAAACATTAGTGAACTTGGATTCAAGTGCATGTTAAAAGAATCTCAACTGGTCAAAATTAGTCCAGAGCACTACACAACAGCATCCCTCATAGCCCCCCTGTATTGTTCTTGAACATCAAGCCCAAACAATGAGGTAATAAAATGGGCATAAAAATACAATAAGGAAAATTTGGCCCTCAGGTTCCATGGTAACACTCAACCTTTTCATACCAGGAAAATGCAAACAGCTTTGTTCTACCTGCCTAAACTGATTTAGCACTTCTTTTTAGTGTCCCTTCACAGAAACATGCTCGATATAAGATTTCCATTAATTACTGGTAGTGAAACAGCCTGTTAAAACTAGTAAAAGACAATTATGAGCTGACAGTTTTTCTGCAATCAAACATCAAGGCAGCAGTTACAAAAATGCTCACCTTTGATGTACACATAGAGCGTCCAGATGAAATTGAACATGTCATTTGAATTGCATTGAGTAGGCCTAGCAAGGGAAAAGGAGATACATTAGAAATCTTACATTATCAGGCACACTAGGACACCATATACCACATAAAACACAAAGTTAGGATCAAACTCACTAATGCAATTTCTTTATTTACAAAAGACTGCCCGTCCCACCACCCCCATTTATATATATGTATATGTATGTATGTATGTATGTATGTATGTATGTGTATACACACACACACACACACACACACGCACACACACGCACACACACACACACACACACACACACACACACACACACACACACACACACACACACACACACACAATGTCAGTACCAAATTTGGAATCAGCAATGCCAGATACGCAATTCAGACACATGAAAGGTTAACTGCAACAAAATTTAACTTTGACTAAATTGGTTATAGATGAGTAGCATATACGTACTACTGAAGTAATCTCGGCAAAGCTACAGGACTGCTAATGGTTTAATTTTCTTATTAGCAGTCTTTCAATAGCACCTAAGCAGATGGCGCATACACCTGGTGGTTAACAGATATGACATAAGTCCTAGCATATCGCCGCTTAGATTTTTCAGCGCACCAGGGCGGCGGCTAATCTCAGTGGTCATGCTGAGAAGTCATGCATTCAGAGTCATGCGTCACCGCTGCCAAGCAGTAATAATGGCGTTTTTCTTTTTTTTTTTTCGTTTTGGTTTCAAAAATATGTACTTTTTACTATCCTTTCATGATGCATCCACTTGTCTTTCAAACGAAAAATATTGCACGTTCTATATTTCACTATCTGAAACTAGGCTTTTTATGCAGCCAAAAATTTATTTGCTGTTGGCCTTTAGGTCCCATACTGAATGGGCCAAAAGTTATGCCATAAACATCAGTGTGGAAGCATAAGACCAGATAATGAACCAACCTCAAACACTGAAATGAAACACTGAAACACTGAAAACACAGACGCTGCAACATGTGTAAAATGTATTTAGGTGTAGGCATAGAAAGCTGAAAAATTAAATTTCATTAAATACAGAAAGTATACGAGTGCACGCGCATCACTCATGTCACCTCCCCTCATGATGACAACGTTCTATAAGGTCTTCAAAACATTGAGAAAAGTCAAAGCTCAGAATACTGATTCATAGGCTAATCCAATGCAAAAGCAGTAAAAAAGTTGGCTCGAGAATATGCAACTGGAAACTATGGCATCTACTCTAGAAATAATCACAGATACACATCGGTATAGTCTGCAGAAAGGAACAGTCGAATGCCTCTACAATGAAATAAATGGCCTGTATAATGAAGGAATGATTTTGTCCCGGTTCTATTGTGTGCTGTGTGGTGTGGGACCTTTACATTGAAGTGACCTGCATAACGAATGATTTCGGAGGCCCCAAACACTTTGTTATGAAGGCGTTTGACCATAGCTTGCAAAATAATACTCTCTCCCAAAACATCAGTAACAGGAACTGGAGATGAAAAAAGTCCCAATAGAAAACAAGAAATATAATAGAATTTGTACTATGTCTACAATGTACTAGTTCCAAAATGTGGCACGTACAAGGTATAAATGTGCTATGGTAAAGTGTAGTGATCACAGGTCAGTCAAGTCCTAAGTATCCTTGATTTAAAGAAGAAAAGGAAAAAAGTGAAAAATCGCACTAATTAGATAGCAGTCAAGAGGAAAGCAGACAAATGCAAGCTGTTACTTTCCAACAAATATGAAGTGTTTAAACACAATAATGATGATAGCATAAGAGGCAATGAACGAGACCTTAACCAACAATTTCAAGAGGCCACAACTGAAGTTGAGGATCTGGTACCCAAACAGAGACATGTGAGTGCCTCAAAGCAATTAAGGACCTGATAAAGGCATATTGATTAATGGCAAATATATGAGTAACCTGTGGGTTGCAAACAATGCTGTCCTATTCAGAAATGCTGCAGGTGACTTACAACAAATTGATCAGATAAATTCAAGGATAGGTTTGAAGATTAATATGTAGAAAATACATGTTAAACAGCCTAGCAAGGGAGCAGGAGTTCATGATTGGTAGTCAGACTCAAGGAAGGAGTATGTTTATCTAGGCCATGTGCTAACAGACGACCTGGAACCTAAGAAACTTGCACATAAATACAAATGTATTAAAGTGCATTAGGCAGGCACTGTCAAGTCATCAATGGCCACTGACTGACGTCCTTGAAAAGTATGTAATGCGCACATACTGGCAGCACTAACCCATCAATCACTGAACCAATCAGGCATTTTATCTCTTGACAATAATTTACTATCATGGCCCTTAGCAGTCAGGCATGGGCCCATGCATGAATATCAGGCAAGGTACTGCGAGTTGAACAAGGCAAAAGCAATGAATATATAAACTGCACATACATGGTGAAAATGCTAAATTAACAGGAACAATAAAGCAGAAACTTGGAAGATAAGAAAACTTGAAACTAAGAACAGTGCAATGACCGATGGAATGGTAAATGATAGCTGTAACATTAAAAGACAGGAAGACGGCAGTGCAGATTAGAGAGCAAATGTGGGTAGCTGACATCGTAGTAGACATTAGGTGGACTTGGCCGAGTCATGTGATCCACAGGGCAGACAGCCAGCGGCCTATTGGAGTAACACAACGGGTATTGAAGAAAAGGGAA
Organism: Dermacentor andersoni; assembly: GCF_023375885.2. Lineage (NCBI taxonomy): Eukaryota > Metazoa > Arthropoda > Arachnida > Ixodida > Ixodidae > Dermacentor > Dermacentor andersoni. The sequence goes on from NC_092814.1 coordinate 110,303,051, forward strand.
ATGGACTATTCTGTTACCGCAAGCATGCCATGGCACCAAGCTGTGCTGTCAATCATTTGGCAAGTGCCAGCAGTAGATGAAGTCTTTGCCACGGGCAACACAAATATTACAACACAGAAATTGTTTCCTTACAGGCACATACACACACACAGGCACACAAAATGACATGTTTTCAAATTCATCGTCCACAATATTTCACTACTTATACTACTTCCAACACTGACACTCTAGTCCGTTTTCAGCCACAGGCTGAAAAGAACTTCTATATTGGTCCTGAAAATCTGACACCAAGTTCTTTATCTAATACTGATTCATCACAAAACAATTTAAAGAAAACGTTACCAAAGATTTAGATATGCAAAACTAAGAATTAAATAAATTCTCAGAGAAAGATTGATACCTGTGAACCCTCCGCTTCACAGCCTTGATAGAACGACGCTGAGCCGCACCTTGGTGCTCCTTAAATATGGTGGCAAAAATCTGGACATATTTTTCATAGATTTTTGCGGTGACGCAGAAGCTCTTCTCAATAGTTTCAATGCGTTGTCGCATCCGTTCATTCAAATTGGCCATATCTGCCCACTTTTTCATCTTCGTAAAAAAATCAAGCAAACTGAAAAAAGAAAGCACGGTATTTATAAACCCACACAAGTCACAAAGAACTATAAATAAGTCGTTCCTGGCAATAGAATCATTAGGACCTTAAGGCTTCCTCTTACATTACACATTACCCAGATATTTTGCCTAGAAAACAGCTTCCAACTTTACAGTTTGCCCTATGTCATGTTTTGCAATAATGCAAGATCACCTTTTCTTCAGGAGGGGGTCATTTACTCAAATTAATGCAACTAAAGACAAAGATTTCATCTCAGCAGAAGTAAAATGTTTCCTTGCAAAAATTTGTTTTGCAGAAATGTTGTTCTGGAGACCATACCATCAGATGAATGCACTCTTCCAGGTTTTGTAGTTATACAGTTCAGAATACAAGTGAAATCTTAGTCAACTCAAATTGAATTACAGGCCGAACATTACCCAAACAATCTCTTTCCATGGCTTCAAAGCAGCGACCTTTAATCACCAAATACAGTAAAAACGAGACAAATCCCATCCTGCCCAAAACATGCAGCTACTGAGCACTTCAGTGCATTTTTTAAATGTTTATTACAAACACACAGTATGCATACATACAGCAGCCTCAGGAGATGCGGCTAAAGGCACCAGTATGCCTGACTGGGCTGCATCACCCGCACACATTTCACATCCACATACATATTCTACCTACCTAGTCTCTATGTGAAACTCTGATTTTGTAAACACTGGCACTTTATAACATGATGTTAATGTTTTTACTTGTTTGTATGAACCATAATAAGAAAAACTAGACAGTGATGTCATGCATTCAAATTTTTGGTGCACTTCAGATCATTTGTGCTTCATGTGGCATCTTAAGTGGAGTGGAATCATGATGCACTTTCAAACTAAATGTATACTACATTTTGCAAGTGCTCATTAACATCAACCAATAGTCACACGAAGGTAATATCGTAGGTACAGTGGTAATTCAGCACACAGGGCAGAACAGTAAAAGGTCAAAGGAATGCTCTGTCCTGCTAGCTGAATTTTATCTTTTTAGCAACATTATTCCAAATCAACTAGGTCCCCAAGTCTGCTTTTAGACATGAAGATCAACTGCACATTCAAATATATCGTATGGGGGTGTGTACCAGTTTGACATTGCTTCAGACATTATAAGGATTGTTAAAAAATAATGCAAGCATCAAGTTTATCACAGAACGAAAAGCTTAATGCACAAGCTTAGTCCTCAGCGACTTTAAGTTAATCTAGAAAGTATCACGCCAATTAAATACAACCGTTCAAGTTTGAAAAGACCAACCTAATCCTGCATATTGACAGCAGCCTGGTAAGGGAGACACAGTTGCCTTCGATGCGTGATGTGTGGGCTACTGTGGGCACGTTCCCATTCCTGCACTCAACGTAGAGCGCACAAGCAATCCAATGTCGCATGTTGCCCTGAAAAAAAAATTGCTCTGTTTAACTACCAAAACATGAAATACAATCAAAATTCAAAAAGCAAATCCAAGTACACCCTAAACGGCGACAAGTTCGTTTCAACAGCCTTTAGTTGACAGCATGGATTAATGCATACCATTCGAATATGCCAACCGTGAACATAGGTGCATCGAATAGTAAACGAGAAGCACTGAATGACGCTATATTTCTTTTAATGAATGTGCGCACAACATGCTTCCTAGGATAACGCACGCTAGTTCCGTGAGCATTGCTTTACTTCGCAAGGTTCACCTCCTAAGACAGGCTGCCTAGCGAATCCTAAACGATTCGACGCTGGTAGATATTGTGGACCATTTGAACTACAAAACCCCACCATTTCTACTTCATAATTTGGTTCCGTGTGAATGCTATTAATAAAAGCCGGTCACGGACATCATATGGCGACATGCAAAATGCAAAGGACGCCGCCACCAAGCCTAAACCGAGCGCAGTTGACATCGCAAAGCAAGAATGAAGTTCAGCAGCAAATAAATACTAGAGAAAGCTCGTTATGCATGTTATGAATGCCCAACAAATACACACTCTGCTACTAAGTGCACCATCAGGAAGTTTGAAAATTGCCGTCATCGTTGGTTCACTGTGCTCTGCGTTTGACATGGTTATCACGCAAAACCCTGCCTGACGAAAACGCAATCGAGCTTCTTATTATGCCAGTAGCTCCCAAACAGCAGACGGCCGCTGTTAACGTAACGTCGTCAAAACCGACACCTACAACAAAATTATACTTCATAAAACTTGCTGTTTTGTAAAGAAGTGGCCCGAAAACAAAATGTTCAAACTGGCTCAGAGATCGGGAAATACCAACGATCGGCACCGGCGTTACTCGTTCACTTTCCTGATTGTCAAAGGAATAAACCCTCACGCAAGTGAAGACAAGTGCCTTGAATGAAAGCGAAGCAAGTGCTTGTCAACGATGGTTTACCTCGAGAGTGTAGTTCATGCTGATGTTCTCGTACGTGTTCAAAGCTTGATCAGACGTGAGACGATCCATGTTCAGGCTGGAGCAAACCTCCTGAAAACAAGCTCTGACCTCTTGATCGCCTTCACTTGAGAGCCCCATGATTAAAGTTGGTTTGTTCGAGCACGAAATTACCTAACCACACACACACACACGACCACACTCACAGTCAACCACTGATATGCATATGCACCCACACACATGCGAAAAAAAATATAGTCCGGCAAATTGGCGGGAAACGCTTCGCCGAGCAACAGCTTTCTTCCGCATAAGAAAACTGTGCAGACAAGAAATCGGGTTCTAAGCTAATGAAGTAAGTACGGACCAAATAAAAATATTGATTTGGGCTTGTACTTTATCGCTATAGCTGCATAAAATTACTACGAGTATGCTATTTTATAGACTGCTGCCTCCCATTCATCAAAAGAAATGGACCGCGATTACTCCGCCCGCCACACAGCACTGCCGTTCGTAACCTGTGTCTGCGTCTTTCGAGCGTTTCGGTCGAGCCAGCGTTGGTAGGGCCAGGAACATGTTTGTGAGCTGGTAAACAACGCAAAAATTAAATTAAGTGAGTCAAAATCCGCGTAATTTATTTATGTGCTCTGATATTCTAAAATATTGCAGCGTTATGTAGAGCAAAATGGCAAATGTATGTGTATTTTATGCAGACAAGGGGCGCCACGGTCGCCCGTTGTGTGCGTTCGCGCATTGGTTTGCGCTGTGTCGTGCGCACCATGTGCGTCGTGATGGCGCGGCGTGTGACGGCAACTTCGACGTGCGTCTTTTTCGCTCGTATAGAAGCTTTTCACATCATGCAACCGTTCCCGTTACATCCTTCTGATGTTCAAGAGGTAGCGTGGCTTTTCTGAATAGAGTGACGAAAAGTTATTCCGCTACACTGTGCTCCCGATTTTAAAATAAGGGAAAAGCGCACGCGACGAAATGCTGATGGCACTATAAACATCGGCCCACACATGCCGAATACTCTGCCTCCGGGATCGGTCCGCATTGTTTAAAAACCTTGCGAGGACGCTCATCGTGCACAGTACCCCTCCGCCTTTGATTGCACTGCCTTCAGTATACAGCCGTTTCATGCTTACAAACAGGCTTACCAGAAGACTTCCGGTTAAGCCCTCTGGAACATCACTAGTTACAATAGCCTATAAATTTACAGAACCCTCCAGCTGGCATCAGTTTTGCTGTGAAGTTGGAATGTTCAAGTGAATATTATTGTTCAGCGCAACAAGAAAAGCCCATACATGATATCGACACATGCCGCACTTTCTTTATATCTGAACACATCAAGAATATGTGCATACAGTAAACTATGCGCAAAATACTTCCGTTTTCTTGGTTAGCTTGACTGTAAGAAATGCATCACCGGAAGTTTTCTGGGGTTATGAATGCTCTGCTGCCACAGCGTGTACAAAAAAGGTCTATAGGCTCGTATTACAAACTGCATCGATTAAATTCTGCGATGACACGTATGATATAAGGTTCAGTCCACCCAATCATTTGTTTATGGACCTTCCGGATCGGCACACTTTAATTTATTTCGCGTCGAAGCCAATAACGAAGATGGGTGTGTCCCCTGTATAATGCTATCGCATTAAATCATTGAGCGCATTTTCATTGGACTATATCGTATTAAATGTTGGTACTGTCTAACACCTAATAACATATGTTGAGGGTATGTCCTTACACTTTGATGCTGAGTATACTGCATATAGTGAGGGCATGTCCATACTTTGGTAGTTTTGCATAGGTGTTCTCTGGCAGTGAATTATGTTTAACAATATTTATTTATTTATTTATTTATTTATTTATTTATTTATTTTAAATACTTTCAAGGCCCGTAGGCGCTACAGAAAGGAGTGGTACATATACACAGTAAATGAATGCAGATCAATGAATAAAATATTTGTTAGATGGCATGGAAAACAGCAGTCTTGAACCTCGATGGGTCTATTATAGTAGCGACCGATGCGGCGAGGTGGTTCCAGTCATTACAGATGCGAGGTAAGAAAGAGTAATAGTACGCTTTCGTGCGACAAGATGGCACGAAAACTTTATGAAAGTGATCGCTGCGGAATGAAAAGTAGGAAGGAGGAGTAAGAAGTTTTTCTTTTAATACCGGGTTGTGGTAAATCTTGTGGAAAAGGCAGAGGCGACTGTATGCACGACGTACTGAAAGTACCGGTATGTTAAGGGTTTGCTTCATGAGTGTTACGCTAGCATGACGAGAGTAATTAGATAGAATGAAGCGGGACGCGCGGTTCTGAATGTCTTCGAGGGAGAGGGTTAGTGATACTTGAGGGGGATCCCAGATGGCCGAGGCATATTCTAATTTTGATCGAACAAGTGTTTTGTAGAGCGTCAGTTTTAAAGATGCAGGAACGGCGTAGAAGTTTCTGCGTAGATAGCCTAGCGTGCGATTAGCGTTAGAAGTTATAAATTCAACATGCTTGTGCCATGATAGATCGTGAGTGATTTAAAGGCCGAGATACTTGTAAAAATTAACTTGACAGAGAGGAGCGCTATTCAGAAAATACATGCGTGTGTCAATATTGTTAGAGCGGCGTGATATGCGCATATATTTACATTTATTTACGTTTAGTTTCATGTTCCACGCATTGCACCATATAGATAAATTGTTAAGGTCTTCTTGTAGTTTAGTGGAATCGGTGGGGTCACTAAGCTTATGATATATTACGCAGTCATCAGCAAATAGGTTAATTGAAGACGATTTCACCCTGTCAGGGAGATCGTTAATATAAATTAGAAAGAGCAGAGGCCCGAGGACGGATACCTGCGGGACTCCTGATGTAACCGATGAAAAAGCAGAGGAAGCGTTATTGGCAGTTACGTACTGAGTTCGATTGGAAAGGAAGTCCTTAATCCAAGCTAATACTAAAGGATCAATGTTAAGCTGATCGAGTTTAAGGTTTAGTAGATCGTGCGTTACAGTATCAACGGCCTTAGCATAGTCCAAGAAAATACAGTCAACGTCAAAGTTATTCTCAGATGCAGCAAAAAGATCATTAGTAAAGCAAGTTAGTTGGGTTTCGCACGAGTACATTTTTCTGAAGCCATGTTGACAGGAATGAAAGAATGAATTGGTTTCCAAAAATTCAACAAGGTGAGAGTAAATGATGTGTTCCAAAAGTTTGCATGTGATGCTTGTCAATGAAATGAGACGGTAGTTATCGGGAGCATGCGCATTGCCTGACTTTGGGACTGGAACCACCTTTCCTTTCTTCCAGTCACGCGGGAGCGAAGAATACTGCAACGACTGAGCAAAAATTTTAGAAAGAATAACAGATGAAAACACTTCAGTGCATTTCAATATTTTTGAATTAATACTATCAGGCCCACTGGCAGACGAAATCTGCAGATTATTGATTAGCCGGCTAATACCAACCCAGTCAATTATTATGGGATCCATCACAGTGATCACAGGGATAACTTGGTGCACTCGGTAAATTGATGATGATATTGGCATTGAGGAAAGAGACAAACGCCTCATTCAAAACGCTGCAACATTGATTAGGTGGAACACTGGTGCCATCAGGGTAAGTTAAATGTATAATGTTTGTTTTAGTGCCATTAACGACACTCCAAAACTTGCACGGACTCGTTTGAAGAAACGAGGGCAGTGTAACATTCAAGAAGGTAGTTTTAGCGTTACTAGTCATTTGGATGTACTCAGTTTCCACTTGATGGTACGTTGACCAATGAGCGGGGAGATTTGATTGCTTGGCCCGGCGGAATAACCGTTTCTTTTTGTTGCGCAGGCGTTTAAGAGAGTTGTTGAACCATGGCGATATAGTGTTTGAGGGTATCTTTCGTTGAGGTATATAACTGTCAATTAAAGATAGTAGTTTATTTTTGAAAGGTTGCCAGTTATCCTCAACTGAGCGTTCGTCAAAATCGGGGATGTAAGCAGCTGTGAATGATTCCATTTCTGCCGTGATAGAAGCCGTATCGGCGTGCTTGTAATCGCGAACAACCTTAAAGCTCTTTTTAGTAGAAACATGGGCACGCAAAGTGAAATGAATAATCAAGTGGTCACTTAAACCAGGGATATAAGTAAGTTCGGAAGCCAAATCAGGTGTAGTAGTAAAAATGAGATCAATGATATTAGCGGAAACTGCAGTAGTACGAGTGGGTTCATCAACAAGTTGTGCGAGGTTGAAATCGGAACAAACACCAAGAAACTGTGCGCATTCCGAAGAATTTTTTTGTGATAGTGGCGGTACCACTGTGCCATGAGATGTTTGGAAGGTTGAAATCTCCCAACAGAAAAAAAAAAAGGCAATGTGGGGTATCGCGTAACTATATTATTTAAGACGTCATGGAGTTCATCACAGAAAGAGCGGGGTGCAGTTGGGGGTCTGTAGCATACGCAAAAAATGCAATCCCTATTGTCAATGGTAATACGCTCGCACACCGCTTCTAAAGCTGACACGACTGGGACACTTGAGGAAGGAAACTCTTCATTAACAGCGATCAAGACACCCCCACCGATACGACCATCGCGGTCATATCGATAAATAGCGTATTTCTTTTCACAGTCAAAGATTTCACTGCTTTGAACTTTTGCAGAAAGCCAAGTTTCCGATAGAATAATAATATCAGCGTACCATGAATCAATATGAGCCGAGAGTGCCGCTCGCTTGTTGAGCACACTGCGTGCATTGCTAAAAAGAAGAGACACAGCATTTGCGTGGCGGGAAGATAGCTACGCAGACGAATTGCCAGTATTGCTTAAAGGTGGGTTGCGATTACCATGTGACTCACGAGGGGAATCAACTTCACAAACGTTATCAATGGATGCGCAGTAGATGTAGCGCTTTTTGTTGATAAGTTTGTTAAAGCGCAGTGAAAAAGGTTGGCCGCTAGATTTTCCGTATTCAATTAGTCTTTTTCGTGACAAGCGTGTTGATCTGCAGAAGTCTTCGCCTACAGAGATGTTATTATCATTACATAATTGCTCAGATACTGCTCTCTACTAAGGCGCGGTAGATTTCCTGACCAAATGTTGAGGTGCAATTTTGGGGTGCATGCACTAAACATGTGACATGGGCGACCTTTCTGGTTGGGGCTGTGATATATATTAGTAGTTATTTGCGGTCTAAAGGTACAAAGAGTCAAACACACGCACAGACACCTTGAGCACAATATGCAACTAGTGGCGATATTAACTTCACAAACGGTAATAATTCATGCGAAGCAGTGACATGAGTATAAAAAAGCGAGCTATTCGTTTAATAAACGTCCAGTAATACGCTAACTTATGGCGGCGACTGTGTTTCACGAGCACGAACAACGTCAGATTTTCGGGTAGTGCAATCTATATACAACCACTATGAATTAGGTGTTAGCAGACAGCGTTCTGGATTTCAAGTAAGCCTCAGTGTTGCACTGGCGAAATTGAAAAAGAAAGAAAACAAGCTGGGGGGGAGCGAGTGGTCGCGCAGTAATGGGATCGCGACCTCAAAGCTCTTTGAGGCGAGAACTATAGTACATATGTGTAATTCGAGGTCGTTCTCGCGTTCATTATAAATACAAAATAAGTTGCGCCACAACTCGATAAAGTTTGCGGATACTTCTGCAAATATTTTTGTACAACGTGAACTACAAGAACTGCCTGTTTTCCCGACACGAATGCTGTGAAGGTTCAAGGTGCATGTGTTGTTTCACAGTACATTCTTTTCAATTAGATTTCTGGTGGCGTCGCTGGTTCGCAGGCGGCAATATCTGAATCAACACGAGCATAAGAAATAGACTGTAATGTAATCAGAAATAGTTGCATGATATAACAACGCAAGTATAGTTGGAACAGTGTGTTGTGTAGAGCTGTAATTTATTTTTTTAGGCGAAATGTTCGGGGTGATTCATACTACACGCAACCGAAAAGAAAAAAAGATATGTATGCATAAATAAATGGCGCCTCTATGCACGGCACACACGTCGCGCATAATTCAGTTTGCCCTCCGTTCTGTAATTTACAGTGATGCTTACGCAACAATTTGCTCGTTTCATATACATTGCAGCAGTGATTCCTCAAATACTACAAAATAAAAAATAATTAAGAGGCAAGAACGGCGGGGGGAGAGGGGGGGGTGTCTAATATCTTCAATGACAGGAGGCTCTAATCTTTACTCTGTCGTGCCTTTCTTCACTTAGTCGGCTTATCAACGACTTAAATCGTATCTGTGAGTGTGCTCAATACGTTCCTTGACCGCATCATCATAACCGTCGATCAGACCAGTATCCTTGCGATAGCAACAGGAAGCCATGTCAAAGCAACGCGATAGCAAAGCCAATCAGAAGATACTCGAACAGGCCGGCCTTTCTGGACATACGCACGCCGTATTTCCATACAAAAATGAAATTATGTTTGTTTTTTTTTTTTTTTTTTTTTTTTTTTTTTTACGTGCCGGAACCACGACCTGATTATGAGGCGCGCCGTAGTGGGGGACTCCGGATTAATTTTGATTACCTGGGGTTCTTTAACGTGCACCCGAATCTAAGTACACGGGTGTTCTTGCATTTCGCCCTCATCGAGATGCGGCCGCCGTGGCCGGGATTCCATCCGGCGACCTCGTGCTTAGCAGCGCAACACCAAAGCCACTAAGCAATCACTGCGGATATTTCCATACAAGCAAGAAGCCGTATGATCCGATTCTTGGGGGGACGCCAGAAATGGAAATTAATTGAATTGCTATTTACGCTGCACCGAACTGCCCGCTAAAATACTAAAGCGGAACGGATAAGAGAGTTTTAGGTTGACAGAAAAAGGTTGGTTGTTCGCGGATAAAATGATTCGAAGGTCAACCGCTCCTTCTCATTTGTGCACCATTCGATGTAGTCGACGCTGAACAGCTCATACACACGTGACTTGTCAATCTATAACTAGACAAATGCGGCACCGCGGTCGCGTTGCGAGCACGAAATTACTGTGCCTTTTGTAAATATTGCGAATAATTCACTTTTATTTTGCGAACGTCACGGCGGAGAGGACACTAAAAATTTCGTAGTAGAAGTATCCGCCACTGGGGATCTAGGGAGCCTTAAGAAACAGCGCTTCAGCGTGTGTGTGTATGAAAGCTCGCGATGGGGATCCAACTCATGTCGTTTGTGCCACTGCAGCAATATCGTAGAATAAGGACCTCAGTGGAGATGTGAATTGGGGAGCCGCCGTCCACTCGAGCTATCGGTATCGCAACTTGCTACGCACATGCGCGAGGTTACGCAGTGTCTGGTAGCAGTAGCGTCTGCGTACACGTTTCGGGGGCAACTCCATGCGTGACAGGCTATCACGCAGCATATCTAACGCTGTCTAAATATTCTAAAATCAGAGCTGCTGATGCGCGATGACGGATAAAGAAGTCGTGAAGCGAAAAAGCAAGAAAGCAGAGCGGGCCAACGTCAACTTAGGGCGAATATAAGAGCGAAGAGATGAGTGTGGCTGCATATATATCTGATGGCCCGGTGAGTAACAGCCGCAAAAGTGTTCAAAGATATAGATGAGCAGCGATTGGCCGTCAAATACGGCTCTTTGCCGCTGCAGATGTCAGTCATCACGAGGTGAGATATATAGATATATATCTCCAGCCTCCAGACTCTCCTTATTGCGACCTTTTCCCTCTGTACAACCTCTCCTGTTGCGCCCATTTTTTGCCTCATTATCCCTCCACCGCGGCTGGCCGATGTTCAGGAGCCAACCGTCGTCTAGGCGTTCACGGTGCTGCCTACATAGTTTTGCTTTCCTTTAATTCTTCTTACAACCGAATAAAGCCGCATCATGGCTGTGGATGTCGCCTAAAGCTGAGCGCCCGTCGCCACATCAGCCACTCAGCGCTCATTTGCATTATAAACGGGATAAGCCTGGTCCTTTCTTGTCACTGCTCTGGGAATGCAGATAGCCCCGTTCACCAGCAGATGTTTCCCATTATCCCGCACGCTCAGCTTTCGGTGACGCAGTACACGGGCAGACCGACCCGCGCGGCAATTGATTGCGGCTGGCGACGTCGAAAAGGATGCACTTGTTACTAGCGGTGTCTGTAGCGGAGGGCAGTGGAGGGCTCAGCCATGCATTTATGCGGTACGATCGCCCCTTCAGATAATGGGCGGACGGTGCTGTGGCTGTTTTATAGCTTATTCTACAGAAAACAGCGTTTTCTTTAAAAAATGTAAATGCAACAACAGGGAACTTTTACAGCAAGTTTGACGGCGCATATCTTGAAACTGGTGCCATCCTCAGAATTAGTTCCCATATCATTAGCAAACCCACTAGTTACAATTCGTAAATTGCAATATGCGCTGTAAATTAATTAGTAAAAACTTAATTAACGGGCTTTTGTTAATCAGTCAATTACGCATTTGACTGCTCGTGTAATGTCCGCCTCATCGAGTAATTTAGTCCAATGGTTAGAATTGTGTTATCTGCCACGGATGATTCTTTTTTCATCTTTTTTTTTTTTAAATTTGGCGAATCAATTGTTACGTTTCGCCTACAACGCGCGCTAATGCCGGCGCGGATGCAACGGACGCCGGGGCTTCGTTCAAAGCGGCGGACATTTTGGCCCGTTCGACGCCGCCGCAACGCCTCCCCGCCAAGCGTGTTCAAGCGTGTTTCAGTGCCACGTGTCTTCGTGTGTGCGTGTGTGTGTGTGTGCCCACGCTTGTCAAAGCGCGGCAGCCGGGGAGCGGAGCTCCCCAAGTGAGGAGCCAGCAGGTCTGTCCGTCGGCGGGTTGGCGATGCGTCACTACACTCGGCTCAACATGTCTCTCGGCTCGACCGTGCGCGCCGTCGTGGGCTCATGCTCCGCCGTGTCGTGGGCTCATCCCGTGACCTTCCTTCTGGCCCGCGACGCCGAGAGTATAAGAGCAGCTGCCCCCGGACGCCAGGAGAGAGGCTCCGATTTCTTCTGTTGAGTTACGTGCTCTCCCGTCTCTCCACTCCGGTCGACCTGACCGGCCGCTCTTTTGCTATGTTAGAATAAACAAGTTGTTCTGTTACCAGTCTTCTCATGCTTTGCCGGGACCTTCGGATGCTTCCAGTGCCCCAGGCCGCCAGGCCAACGCTACCCTTGGGGCTTGCGACCCATTCGCAATAACGGGCGCCAGCACCGAGACCCCCAACAGCTGGTTGCCAGCGGTGAGATCGCGACAACGGAGGCCAGCAGCGAAGAGATGCGGTTGAATGTATGCTGAGCAGCACAACGACCATCCGGGAGCAGTGCAACGAGCCCTGTGTGATGACTGGTTGCCTGCAGCGGAACGACTGCGCTGAATTCTTGGCTGCGAGGTTTGGTGAGTGCGGGACTTTCTTCTTCTGAGTTTTGCCAGGCTTTTGTTAGTGTCAGAAACAGAGCTGGTAATTGTGGTTGTCGTTGCTGCCGGGTTAGTTTGCGGCAACACAATAGTAGGCAGTAGAGAAAGCAGCATTCAGAGCAGCCATGGATTTGAAGTCGTTGCGCAAACCGAAATTGCTGGAGCTTGCAAGAGAGTTGGGTCTGGATGTCTCAGACAAACTCAGAAAACCAGAACTGCTAAGGGCTATTCTTGAGTTAGAAGCTGAGGATGACGAGCTGTCGGAATGCCTTGAGACCATTGAGGAGAGGGAGCTTGAACTTAAAGAACAGAAAGAGAAAGATGAGCGTGAACTTAAAGAACAGAAAGAGAAAGATGAGCGTGAACTTAAAGAACAGAAAGAGAAAGATGAGCGTGAACGAAAAGAACAGAAAGAAAAAGAAGAGCGCGAACACGCTTTGGAAATGAAGCGTCTCGAGGTAGAGATGGAACGCGCTCGTAATGGAAGTCAGGCACACGGTGCAGGAGAACGAGTATTGTTCAAAATGACTGACCTGATGCGGCCGTTTAAGCTTGGAGAGGACATTGGTTTGTTCCTGGTTAACTTTGAGCGAACGTGCGAGAAGCAGGGGTTCTCTCGGGAAACGTGGCCACAGCGCTTGCTCACTTTGCTACCCGGCGAGGCGGCCGACGTAGTCGCTCGCTTGGAGAGAGAGGAGGCAGAGGATTTCGACAAAGTGAAATCGAGTCTGCTAAAAAAGTACCGGCTGTCAGCGGAGGCGTTCCGTCGGAAGTTTCGGGAAAATGAGAAAGGCAAAAGTGAGTCATATACAGAGTTTGCGTACAGGCTTATGTCAAACATGCAGGAGTGGCTCAAAGAAGAGAAAGCGTTTGGTGACCACGAGAAAGTTCTGCAGTGTTTCGGGCTAGAACAGTTTTATAGTCGGTTACCTGAGAACGTGCGGTACTGGGTCTTGGATAGGCCAGACGTTAGTACGGTGGCTCGAGCCGCTGAGCTAGCCGAGGAGTTTGTGACGCGTCGGGCTCGTGGAGCTAAGGACGGTCAAAAGGGTGAATTTGGCTCCAAGTTTGAGAGGCCGAAGTTCACACCCATGAGAGCAAAGGGGGACACACGTAGTTCGGATGCAAGTGAAAGCAGTCCGACCGAACGTAAGGAGACGGCGGCAACCGAAGCCGAACGCAGAAAGCGGTTCGAGACGAGGCAAGCGCGCGTTTGTTATACGTGCCAGAAGCCGGGTCACTTTTCGGCGCAGTGTCCAGAAACAAAAACAAAAGTCGTGTTTTTGTCTTTATGCAGCACTGACGAGAACATGAAGCTTCTCGAGCCTTACATGCGAGACCTCCTCGTGAACGGGAAAGAGTGCCGAGTGCTTCGCGATTCCGCAGCTACAATGGATGTAGTTCACCCCTCTTACGTAGAACCCGATATGTTCACGGGCGAGTGCGCATGGATCAAGCAAGCAGTGGAAGCTCATAGCGTGTGTCTGCCGGTAGCAAAAGTGCTTATTGAAGGACCTTTCGGAGCACTTGAGACGGAGGCCGCAGTGTCATCTATGCTGCCCCCCCAGTACCCGTACTTATTTTCGAACAGGTCCGATCACCTCCTGCGCGAGAAGGGGCTTTTGTTTGGTGAGGCTAGCGTTCAGGCCTTAACCAGATCGAAGGTTCGGGAGCTCGCTGCAAAGGCGGTAGTTGCGGGGCCGACGTTGTTGAACGATGAGAAAGGGTCAGAGGCGCAGCAAGCTGGTATTCAGAGCACGCCCGAACTGAATAAAATTGAGCCTGTAGCGTTAAAGGCACCAGATACTGGAGAGGAAAATCCCGACACGGGAAAGTTAGAAGAGCTGTCTCCAGATTTGCTCATCGCGCCTACGTCAGACGGACTAAACAGGTTGCTAAAAGTCAGCCGGTCGGCTTTGATAGCCGAGCAAAAGAAGGATGGCAGCCTAGAAAACATACGCTGCATTGTCAAGGAAGGTATCGCCAAGAAAAATGCTCGCTTTGTGGAAAGAGGTGGGGTCCTGTACCGGAAGTATCTAGACCGCAGGGGAGTGGAGTTCGATCAGCTGATCGTGCCTCAATGCTATCGTCAGGATCTGTTGCGCTTGTCGCATGGGGGTTCGTGGTCCGGACACCTAGGAGTTAAGAAAACTAAGGACCGTCTCTTGCAAGAGTACTATTGGCCAGGGTGTTTTCGGGACGCAGACCACTTTGTGAAGACATGCGACACCTGTCAGCGGGTGGGCAAGCCAGGGGACAAATCGAGGGCGCCGTTGAAGTTGGTACCTATCATTACGGAGCCTTTTAGACGGCTCGTTATTGATACAGTGGGACCTCTGCCGGTAACAGCCACGGGGTACCGACACATTTTGACTGTGATCTGCCCAGCGACAAAGTTCCCTGAAGCAGTGCCGCTTAAAGAACTCAGCTCAGTTGAGATAGTCAATGCACTACTGTCCATATTTGCGCGAGTTGGTTTTCCTGCAGAAATCCAGTCAGATCAGGGTACAGTGTTTACTAGCGCTTTGACGACAGCCTTTCTCGAAAGGTGCGGGGTAAGGCTGTTACACAGCTCAGTGCACCACCCCCAGTCGAATTCCGTTGAGAAGCTCCACTCCGTCATGAAGCGCGTGTTGAGAGCATTGTGTTTTGAACATCAAACTGACTGGGAGCTGTGTCTGCCTGGAGTGATGTTTGCATTAAGGACCGCGCCGCATGCGGCTACGGGGTTTTCGCCAGCTGAGCTGGTGTACGGTCGCTCGCTGCGATCTCCGCTTCGCATGCTTCGAGAATCATGGGAAGGCAGGGGCGACGACCCAGTCGTGGTAGAGTACGTGCTTAAGCTCCTCGAACGCTTAAGAAGGGCACAGGAGTTGTCAGGTGAAGCAATGGCAGAGGCCCAGCAGAGGGCCAAGGTTTATTATGATCGGACAGCCAGGGCCCGTCGTTTTGAGGTGGGCGATGAGGTCATGATATTGCGCACATCGCTAAAGAACAAACTCGACGTGCAGTGGGAGGGCCCAGCACGGATTGTTCAAAAACTGTCGGACGTTAACTACGTGGTGAGTCTGCCAGGAAAGCGGAAAGCACAGCAAGTTTACCACTGTAATCTGCTCAAACCCTATAAGCAACGGGAAGCAGTGGTGTGCATGATGGTAAACGTTCCCGAAGAGCTTCCGGTCGAGCTTCCGGGACTAGGCTCAGTGACGAACAGGAAAGACACCGATCAAGTCATTAGTGACTTAATAAGTAAAGCATCGCTGTCGCCTGAGCAGAAAACCGAACTACACCAGCTCTTACAAGAGTTTCAAGGTCTGTTCTCTGAGAGGCCTGGTAGGACTTCTGTCCTTACTCATGACATAGAACTTACCTCCCCAGAGCCAGTACGATCCAAGGCGTACCGGGTGTCACCCCGCCAGAGCGATATTATGGAGGCTGAGGTAACGAAAATGCTACAGCTCGGTGTTATTGAAGCGGGTGAGAGTGATTATACCTCCCCTTTGATTTTAGTTGAGGTACCGGGCAAGGAACCTCGTCCTTGCGTCGACTACCGCAGGCTTAATTCCATCACTAAGGATCAAATTTATCCGATCCCTAACATCGAGGAGCGCCTTGAGAGAGTGAGTAGCGCTCAGTTTATTTCCACCCTAGATCTTGTCAGGGGTTATTGGCAGGTTCCACTTACAGAAGAGGCTAGTAGGTATGCGGCGTTCATTTCACCAATGGGGACATTCCGTCCTAAAGTTTTGAGTTTTGGTTTGAAGAACGCGCCATACTGCTTTTCAAGCCTCATGGATAAAGTGTTGCGGGGACAGCAAGAATTCGCTTTACCGTATCTAGACGACGTAGCGATATTCTCCGCATCCTGGCCTGAGCATATGGCTCACTTGCGGGCAGTGCTAACCCGCCTGCGCGATGCGGGCTTGACAGTCAAGGCTCCCAAGTGCCAGTTAGCACAGGCCGAGGTTGTCTACCTCGGACACGTGATTGGTCGGGGTCGTCGCCGCCCCTCTGAAATAAAGGTGGCCGCTGTGCGAGACTTCCCGCAACCGCGCACGAAGACCGATATTCGGTCGTTCTTAGGTGTCGCCGGCTACTATCAGAGGTACATCCCCAGGTACTCTGATATCGCGGCTCCCCTAACGGATGCTCTAAGAAAGACAGAGCCGCAAACAGTCGTCTGGGACGAGACAAAGGAAAGAGCTTTTAGCGCCCTAAAGAGCGCCCTAACAAGCCAGCCTGTGCTACGATCGCCCGACTACACAAAAGGGTTCGTTGTTCAGTGTGATGCTAGTGAGCGAGGCATGGGCGTTGTACTGTGCCAACGGGAAAATGGAGAAGTAGAACACCCCGTCCTGTATGCTAGTCGTAAGCTGACGAGTCGTGAGCAGGCGTATAGCGCCACCGAGAAAGAGTGTGCGTGTATCGTGTGGGCCGTTCAGAAATTGTCATGTTACCTAGCTGGCTCGAGGTTTATCATTGAGACGGATCACTGCCCTCTCCAATGGCTGCAGACCATCTCTCCCAAAAATGGCCGCCTCCTGCGCTGGAGCCTCGCTTTGCAACAATATTCCTTTGAGGTGCGTTACAAAAAGGGGAGTCTCAACGGTAACGCCGATGGCTTAAGTCGAAGCCCCTAACGTGGGAATCAGCCTCAAAATTGCTTGTTACTGATGTTTTTCTTCCTGAGGCAGGATTTTTAACTTATTGCTTTTGTGTAGTGTTTCAAAGTGATGATGTGCTTTCTAGTGCAATTTTCCGATTTGTGGACGCGTTCTGAGTGCTGCTAAACTACTGTAAGGAACTAGGCAGCAGTATAAAAGGGGAAAGAGCCTGGCAGGGCTTAGTGAGGGTTGTGCCGTGCTTGCTGACTGAGCGGTTGACTTTCGGCGTAGTTCTAACGCTTGCCGGAAACGAGAACAAAAAAGTCAACTCTCCCGAAGTCACTTTGCAGTGTCCTGTGTGCACCTGAACGTGAGAACGAGGCCTTCTCTGTGCGCTGCGCTCAAGAAACGCCAAAGGACGCCCGACTTCGGTTATGAGCATCATCGAGCGACATCCCTCCGGACAGCGGATGCAGTCCCCTGACCATCGGGATCTCCTTCCCCCGGCGGGGCGGTCTGTTACGTTTCGCCTACAACGCGCGGTAATGCCGGCGCGGATGCAACGGACGCCGGGGCTTCGTTCAAAGCGGCGGACATTTTGGCCCGTTCGACGCCGCCGCAACGCCTCCCCGCCAAGCGTGTTCAAGCGTGTTTCAGTGCCACGTGTCTTCGTGTGTGCGTGTGTGTGTGTGTGCCCACGCTTGTCAAAGCGCGGCAGCCGGGGAGCGGAGCTCCCCAAGTGAGGAGCCAGCAGGTCTGTCCGTCGGCGGGTTGGCGATGCGTCACTACACTCGGCTCAACATGTCTCTCGGCTCGACCGTGCGCGCCGTCGTGGGCTCATGCTCCGCCGTGTCGTGGGCTCATCCCGTGACCTTCCTTCTGGCCCGCGACGCCGAGAGTATAAGAGCAGCTGCCCCCGGACGCCAGGAGAGAGGCTCCGATTTCTTCTGTTGAGTTACGTGCTCTCCCGTCTCTCCACTCCGGTCGACCTGACCGGCCGCTCTTTTGCTATGTTAGAATAAACAAGTTGTTCTGTTACCAGTCTTCTCATGCTTTGCCGGGACCTTCGGATGCTTCCAGTGCCCCAGGCCGCCAGGCCAACGCTACCCTTGGGGCTTGCGACCCATTCGCAATAACGGGCGCCAGCACCGAGACCCCCAACACAATACAATTTGGCGAAGCTAAAAAACAAAAAGGCAGGAGAGCCCCATATCCGCGCACTATACAAGTTTAAACGTTGAAATTTGGCGGGGCGCGGGCTACATATGAGTACGGAATATACATGATTTTATTTTTTAAGGACCGAAGCACTCTTCATTATATACGCAACACTGTAGATTCGCAAAACACAATAACAGTTGCGGTGGCAGCAAAAACACGTACAGCCTTCACGGCATCGTTCAAATTCAGTGTATAGTCGAGCATGCGCAAGTCCAATCGAGCAGCGGCGAAGGAATTTGACGTCGATAAAAAAAAAATGTACGGATGGGTACGATCTTTTAAGTCACACCCATACCGAAACCAAACAAACAGCCAGATGTACTGTCGAACATGCGCCCTGTATCTCTCACACTTACTACGTGTAAGCTGGCGGAGCGAATGGCCTTGACACGCATATCTCACTTTCTAGAAACAGAGGGTCGCTTTCATCCAGCCCAGACAGGGTTTAGACCAAACCTTGGCACTCATGACAGCCTCCTACTTGTGAGGGAAGGCGTACTGCGTCGAAAGACAGTCGGTCGCGCAAAGCGACACCCGAGCGTCCTGGTGGCGGTGGACCTCCGTAAAGCTTTTGACACTGTGACGCATGAGGCAATCATCGAGGCAGCTGAGAGGCACGGAATCACGGGCCGCCCCCTCAACTTTGTGCGTTCCTTCCTTCAAGATCGCACCTTTTCCATACAGGTAGACGGAGACGTCGGGAAGGTTTACCCAAACATAGTGGGAGTCCCACAAGGCTCCATACTATCACCCCTCCTCTTTAATTTGACTATGATAGGCCTGGCTGAGCGACTGGAGGCTATTTCCGAACTGGGCTTCACAATTTACGCAGATGACATTACGTTATGGACTGCATAACGACCAATTGATGAGCAGCAGGAGACTCTGCAGGCGGCACTTGACGTTATTGACCACTACCTGCTACAAACTGGCATGCGACCATCTCCAGAGAAGACAGCCTATGTGGTGATCCGAGGTTCAACGTAGGATGAAGCAGCCCTCACGCTCACTCTCGCAGGCAAAACGCTGCAGCGAGCGGAAAAATCAGTGCGCGTTCTCGGTATACCTATTGACCGCACAGCCACAGCGGATGCGTGGCTCGCAGACCTTCGTCGGACATGGCACAACACTCTGCACCTCATAAAACGAATCTGTTTCCGCATGGGCGGTGCTGATACCGACGTATGCCGAAAGCTTGTTAGTGCTTTGCTGACATCCCGAGCGATATACGGAGCGCGCTGTTATGACCTGCTTGCTCGGCACTGGACACAGCTAGAGGTACTCCACAGATCAGCTCTCCGTGTTATCACAGGGCTCCCGAAACACACACGTGTCGAGGAGCTACATCACTATGCGAAGTTGCCTACCCTCCGTGCAAGCATCGAAGCATCGAAGGCAGGACACGAGGAACGCCTGAAGCACACCAGACAAGGCAGGACTCTACTGGCCTACATGGGAAAGGATATATCAACTTTGCCACAACTGCCATCCGACATCTCACCGTGGGATGACATTGCTGTCGTCGTCACTACACCAACGCCCCGAAACATGGGCGCCCAACATGCGCACCGCCGGGCAGCATTCGCTGCACGTCATGTGCAGACATTGGCAGACGCACCGCCAAGCCATGAACAAGTGTACACTGACGCAGCTTTCGACCCACGCACCAGCGAAGGAGCAGTCGCCTACCACGTAGTGGGTTCCTGTGAGACACATTCTACCTTTACAACTGCTGATGCTGACGACCCAACGGAACTTGAACTCCGCGCAATAGTCTGGGCATTAGATAGAGTTTCAAGCACCACGCAAGCAAAACACATCGATATATACACCGACTCTCAGTATGCGCTGCATGCCTGCAAGTCGCGCCACACAGCATCATCGGAAGTACTCCTCGTCAAGCAGGCCTTCAGGCGTGCGGAGGCCCACGGGGTCACTGCAACTATGGGGTCACTGCAACACTTCATTGGATCCCTGGTCATGAGGGCATCGAGGGAAATGAGAGAGCCCATGAGGCGGCGCGCGCCCTTCTTTCCAACCGCGTCGTCTCCCGGGGTCCTTCAGAAACCCTCACAACCAGCACAAGCAACACGACAAATGGAGCCCCGTATGACCCAGACAGAGTTCTGAGAGCAGCAGCCAACCGACGCAAGAGGGAACTCCGTGCGAGTGTGCCCTCAGACCCAGACCCACTTTCAGCGGGTCTTCCCAGGTCGGGGCAGGTGCTGCTGCATAGGCTCCGTTCCGGCTTCGTCCTCACACCAGATGTGCTGGAGCGGTGGCGACAGTACCGGCCACGCCGGGAAAGATGCCCTCCATCTCCATCTCCCAACTCCCTTCCATCGCAGGAACCCGGCCATCCCACAGCCTCCGCGGACCAAGAAGCGCTCCAGACGCCACACAGGTGCCCTGACTGCGACATGGCCACGCGGCCATCCGCAGCCCATCTGTTTTGGGAGTGCCAGCGACACGCTCAACAGCGGGACCACCACCTGAGGGCGGTGCGAGTGTCGTCCTACGAGGAGTGGATTAGACCGGCAACTGGCTCGATGGAGTCAGACAGGGCCATTCTGGACTCACTCTTGGCTTTCGCCAAGGACGCGCAGCTTCTAGGACGGCTCTGAATACGCCTCCCCCCCCCCTCTTCCTATTCCCCACTATAGGCCTTCGCGCCATCCCTTAATAAATACATTTTGTCATCATCATCATCAAGCAGCGATTACACACCCAAACACCTATTGCATTCTGCGAGCCAGTATTCAAGTCTGGCCTGGCGTTTATTACATGTCAAGAATTTGCATCCAGGCAAAATGCCCTCGATGGCTCTTTCCAGTTTCGAGATGCTGCGTCCAGTTTTTACTGCTTCCTCAGTCTTTCTCGCGTTATAATTTCGAGTATCAGTAATTTTCGCGCTGTTAATCAGTTTTGACAGTTCCGCGAACTCTACCTTATCTCTTGAGTTAGACACTTTCATTCTTTGTCGTTTCTTTATTAGGTCCTTTGTTACTTGGGAGAGCTTGTCTGCTATTTGCCTTGGTGCCTTGCGTCCCACTTCAATTACTGCCTCTCAAGCCAGCCTAGTTAGGGTTTCAGTCATTACTTCTATTTCATCTTCATCTCTCTGTTCTAAGGCTGCATATTTGTTTGCAAGCACCAGCCTGAATTTGTCTGCTTTTACCTTTACTGACTCTAGGTTGACCTGTTCCTTCTTGAGCAATTTTACTCTTTCTCTCTTGAGGGGGATCCTAGCTCTCACTAACCTATGATCACTGCACACTACCCTACCTATCGCCTCTACATCCTGCACTATGCTGGGATTGACAGAAAGTATGAAATAAATTTTATTTCTTGTTTCACCATTAGGGCTTTTCCAGGTCCACTCTTCTGTTGCTACGCTTCCTGTAAAAGGTGTTCATTATTCTCAGCTTAATCTTTTCAGCGAATTCTACTAGTATTTCTCCTCTAGCGTTCTTAGAATCGACGCCGTAGTTGCCAATTGCCAAGTGCTTGTTCACAAGCCTTTTTTTTTTCACTTTTGTATTGAAGTCACCCATTACTACAGTATACTGAGTTCGCACTTTTCTCATCGCTAATTCAACATCTTCATAAAACTGATCTGCTCTGTCATCATCGTGACTGGATGTTGGAGCGTAGGCTTGTACTATACTTCTAATCTATACATTTTATTAAGTTTGATTACGACTACTGCTACCCTATCATTAATGCTGTAGAATCCGTCAATGTTGCCCGCTATGCCCTTATGGATTAAGAATCCTACCCCTATGGCTTCTTATCTGGGAGACCTCTATATATCAAAGGACATGACCATTAGTCAGCACTGTATAAGCCTCTCCAGTTCTTCCGATCTCGTTAAGGCCTATGATATCCCAAACAATATCTGATAGTTCCTCAAAGAGTCCTGCTAAGCTACCCTCACTCGACAGAGTGCGGCAGTTAAAGGTTGCCAGGGTCAGTTTCCATTGGCGGCCTGTCCGGGTCCAGAGATTCTTAGCACCCTTTGCTGCGTTACATGTCTGACCACCGCCTTGGTCAGGTGCTCCGCAGCTGCTGTGAACTGAGGGCCATGGGTTAATTGTATACGAGGGTTGATCCAGAAATAAGGTTCCCATCAATTTTAGAAATAGACAACATTGTTTATTCTCATATAAATTTACATCATTGGAAAGATGAAACATTGCTCTATTTTTCTACATAATCGCCATATTTTTCTACGCATTATTGTAGACTGTGCTCCAGTTTCTCTATCCCAATGTCGTAGAACTCCGCCGCCAACCCCTTGAGGAAGCGTTTCACCTCTTCTTTGAATTCATCATCGCTCCGCAAGCGTTGGCCACTCAAATGTTCCTTTATCTTGGGGAACAAGTGATAAACACTATAGGCGCGAGGTCTGGACTGTACGGTGGGTGGGGCATGACAATTCACCCAAAGTTTGTCAAAAGTTCTTGGGTTTGACGGGAGACGTGAGGTCGGGCGTTGTTGTGAAGCAGCGTTACACCGGCTGCCAGTCGTCCTCGCCGGCGGTTCTGGATAGCTCGCCTGAGTTTTCTTAGTGTTGCACAATAACTGTCTGATTGATTGTTGGTTGTTGTTGATTGTTGTCCCACGTTCCATGAAATCGGTCAGTAGTATCCCCTTACTATCCCAAAAAACACTGGCCATGACTTTGCCGGCAGAAGGAGTTTGTTTGAACTTCTTTGCGGCTGGTGTCACTCTGGGGTGACGCCACTGTTTGGATTTTTGTTTCGTTTCGGGAGTGAAATCAAACACCCACGTTTCGTCTCCCGTAACAATGGAGTCAAACAATCCTTCCGTATCTTCTTGACACTTTTGAAAAAACTGGCGAGCACAGTCAAGGCGTTTCTCCTTGTGGTCTGGTGTCAATAGTCGCGATACCCATCGAGCACAACGCTTGTGATACCCCAATTTTTCAGTCAAAGTTCTTTCCACTGCACCGTAAGAAGTCCCAGGAATCTGAGCAACAAGTTCACGGACGGTGATCCCCCTGTTTTGAAGCACTTCGCGTTGGACCATATCGATAACCGCCTCTGAAACTGACGGTTTTCCAATCCGCTCTTCATCGTGGACTTCCTTTTAACCGGCACTAAACTCCCTGCAGCACTTTCGGACGTGTCGCCATTGTTACGTTTCGCCTACAACGCGCGGTAATGCCGGCGCGGATGCAACGGACGCCGGGGCTTTGTTCAAAACGGCGGACATTTTGGCCCGTCCGACGCCGCCGCAACACCTACCCGCCAAGCGTGCCCAGGCGTGTTTCAGTGCCACGTGTCTTCGTGTGTGCGTGTGTGTGTGTGTGCCCTCGCTTGTCAAAGCGCGGCAGCCGGGGAGCGGAGTTCCCCGAATGAGGAGCCTGGAGGTCTCTCGGCCCGACAGTTCGCGCCGTCGTGGGCTCCTGCTGCGCCGTCCCGTGACATTCATCCCGTGACCTTCCCTCCTTCCCTTTTGGACCGCGACGCCGGGTGTATAAGAGCAGCTGCCCCCGGACGCCAAGAGAGAGGCTCCGATTTGTACTGTTGAGTTACGTGCTCTCCCGTCTCTCCACTTCGGTCGACCTGACCGGCCGCTCTTTTGCTATGTTAGAATAAACAAGTTATTCTGTTACCAGTCTTCTCTTGCTTTGCCGGGACCTTCGGATGCTTCCAGTGCCCCAGGCCGCCAGGCCAACGCTACCCTTGGGGCTTGCGACCCATTCGCAATAACGGCCGCCAGCACCGAGACCCCAACAACTCGTGCCAGCGGTGCGATTACTACATCTGGTTGCCAGCGGTGAGATCGCGACAACGGAGGCCAGCAGCGAAGAGATGCGGTTGACTGTATGCTGAGCAGCACAACGACCATCCGGGAGCAGCGCAACGAGCCCTGTGTGATGACTGGTTGCCTGCAGCGGAACGACTGCGCTGAAGTCTTGGCTGCAAGGTTTGGTGAGTGCGGGACTTTCTTCTTCTGAGTTTTGCCAGGCTTTTGTTAGTGTTAGAAACAGAGCTGGTAATTGTGGTTGTCGTTGCTACCGGGTTAGTTTGCGGCAAGACAATAGTAGGCAGTAGAGAAAGCAGCATTCAGAGCAGCCATGGATTTGAAGTCGTTGCGCAAACCGAAATTGCTGGAGCTTGCAAGAGAGTTGGGTCTGGATGTCTCAGACAAACTCAGAAAACCAGAACTGCTAAAGGCTATTCTTGAGTTAGAAGCTGAGGATGACGAGCTGTCGGAATGCCTTGAGACCATTGAGGAGAGGGAGGAGCAAAAAGAGAAACAGGAGCGCGAACTTAAAGAACAAAAAGAGAAACAGGAGCGCGAACTTAAAGAACAGAAAGAGAAAGATGAGCGCGAACGTAAAGAGCAACAAGAGAAAGAAAGAGAGCGCGACCGTCAACACGCTTTGGAAATGAAGCGTCTCGAGTTAGAGATGGAACGCGCTCGTAATGGAAGTCAGGCACACGGTGCAGGAGAACGAGTATTGTTCAAAATGACTGACCTGATGCGGCCGTTTAAGCTTGGAGAGGACATTGGTTTGTTCCTGGTTAACTTTGAGCGAACGTGCGAGAAGCAGGGGTTCTCTCGGGAAACGTGGCCACAGCGCTTGCTCACTTTGCTACCCGGCGAGGCGGCCGACGTAGTCGCTCGCTTGGAGAGAGAGGAGGCAGAGGATTTCGACAAAGTGAAATCGAGTCTGCTAAAAAAGTACCGGCTGTCAGCGGAGGCGTTCCGTCGGAAGTTTCGGGAAAATGAGAAAGGCAAAAGTGAGTCATATACAGAGTTTGCCTACAGGCTTATGTCAAACATGCAGGAGTGGCTCAAAGAAGAGAAAGCGTTTGGTGACCACGAGAAAGTTCTGCAGTGTTTCGGGCTAGAACAGTTTTATAGTCGGTTACCTGAGAACGTGCGGTACTGGGTCTTGGATAGGCCAGACGTTAGTACGGTGGCTAGAGCCGCTGAGCTAGCCGAGGAGTTTGTGACGCGTCGGGCTCGTGGAGCTAAGGACGGTCAAAAGGGTGAATTTGGCTCTAAGTTTGAGAGGCCGAAGTTCACGCCCATGAGAAAGCGGTTCGAGACGAGGCAAGCGCGCGTGTGTTATACGTGCCAGAAGCCGGGTCACTTTTCGGCGCAGTGTCCGACCGAACGTGAGGAGACGGCGGCAGCCGAAGCCGAACGCGGAAAGCGGTTCGAGATGAGGCAAGTGCGCGTTTGTTATACATGCCAGAAGCCGGGTCACTTTTCGGCGCAGTGCCCAGAAACAAAACCAAAAGTCGTGTTTTTTTCATTAGGCAGCACTGACGAGAACATGAAGCTTCTCGAGCCTTACATGCGAGACCTCCTCGTGAACGGGAAAGAGTGCCGAGTGCTTCGCGATACCGCAGCCACGATGGACGTAGTTCACCCCTCTTACGTAGAACCCGATATGTTCACGGGCGAGTGCGCATGGATCAAGCAAGCAGTGGAAGCTCATAGCGTGTGTCTGCCGGTAGCAAAAGTGCTTATTGAAGGACCTTTCGGAGCACTTGAGACGGAGGCCGCAGTGTCATCTATGCTGCCCTCCCAGTACCCGTACCTATTTTCGAACAGGTCCGATCACCTCCTGCGCGAGAAGGGGCTTTTGTTTGGTGAGGCTAGCGTTCAGGCCTTAACCAGATCGAAGGTTCGGGAGCTCGCTGCAAAGGCGGTAGTTGCGGGGCCGACGTTGTTGAATGATGAGAAAGGGTCAGAGGCACAGCAAGCTGGTATTCAGAGCACGCCCGAACGGGATAAAATTGAGCCTGTAGCGTTAAAGGCAGCAGCTACTGGAGAGGAAATTCCCGACACGGGAAAGTTAGAAGAGCTGTCTCCAGATTTGCTCATCGCGCCTACGTCAGACGGACTTAACAGGTTGCTAAAAGTCAGCCGCTCGGCTTTGATAGCCGAGCAAAAGAAGGATGGCAGCCTAGAAAACATACGCTGCATTATCAAGGAAGGTATCGCCAAGAAAAATGCTCGCTTTGTGGAAAGAGGTGGGGTCCTGTACCGGAAGTATCTAGACCGCAGAGGAGTGGAGTTCGATCAGCTGATCGTGCCTCAATGCTATCGTCAGGATCTGTTGCGCTTGTCGCATGGGGGTTCGTGGTCCGGACACCTAGGAGTTAAGAAAACTAAGGACCGTCTCTTGCAGGAGTACTATTGGCCAGGGTGTTTTCGGGACGCAGACCACTTTGTGAAGACATGCGACACCTGTCAGCGGGTGGGCAAGCCAGGGGACAAATCGAGGGCGCCGTTGAAGTTGGTACCTATCATTACGGAGCCTTTTAGACGGCTCGTTATTGATACAGTGGGACCTCTGCCGGTAACAGCCACGGGGTACCGACACATTTTGACTGTGATCTGCCCAGCGACAAAGTTCCCTGAAGCAGTGCCGCTTAAAGAACTCAGCTCAGTTGAGATAGTCAATGCACTACTGTCCATATTTGCGCGAGTTGGTTTTCCTGCAGAAATCCAGTCAGATCAGGGTACAGTGTTTACTAGCGCTTTGACGACAGCCTTTCTCGAAAGGTGCGGGGTAAGGCTGTTACACAGCTCAGTGCACCACCCCCAGTCGAATTCCGTTGAGAAGCTCCACTCCGTCATGAAGCGCGTGTTGAGAGCATTGTGTTTTGAACATCAAACTGACTGGGAGCTGTGTCTGCCTGGAGTGATGTTTGCTTTAAGAACCGCGCCGCATGCGGCTACGGGGTTTTCGCCAGCTGAGCTGGTGTACGGTCGCTCGCTGCGATCTCCGCTTCGCATGCTTCGAGAATCATGGGAAGGCAGGGGCGACGACCCAGTCGTGGTAGAGTACGTGCTTAAGCTCCTCGAACGCTTAAGAAGGGCACAGGAGTTGTCAGGTGAAGCAATGGCAGAGGCCCAGCAGAGGGCCAAGGTTTATTATGATCGGACAGCCAGGGCCCGTCGTTTTGAGGTGGGCGATGAGGTCATGATATTGCGCACATCGCTAAAGAACAAACTCGACGTGCAGTGGGAGGGCCCAGCACGGATTGTTCAAAAACTGTCGGACGTTAACTACGTGGTGAGTCTGCCAGGAAAGCGGAAAGCACAGCAAGTTTACCACTGTAATCTGCTCAAACCCTATAAGCAACGGGAAGCAGTGGTGTGCATGATGGTAAACGTTCCCGAAGAGCTTCCGGTCGAGCTTCCGGGACTAGGCTCAGTGACGAACAGGAAAGACACCGATCAAGTCATTAGTGACTTAATAAGGAAAGCATCGCTGTCGCCTGAGCAGAAAACAGAACTACACCAGCTCTTACAAGAGTTTCAAGGTCTGTTCTCTGAGAGGCCTGGTAGGACTTCTGTCCTTACTCATGACATAGAACTTACCTCCCCAGAGCCAGTACGATCCAAGGCGTACCGGGTGTCACCCCGCCAGAGCGATATTATGGAGGCTGAGGTAAAGAAAATGCTACAGCTCGGTGTTATTGAAGCGGGTGAGAGTGATTATACCTCCCCTTTGATTTTAGTTGAGGTACCGGGCAAGGAACCTCGTCCTTGCGTCGACTACCGCAGGCTTAATTCCATCACTAAGGATCAAATTTATCCGATCCCTAACATCGAGGAGCGCCTTGAGAGAGTGAGTAGCGCTCAGTTTATTTCCACCCTAGATCTTGTCAGGGGTTATTGGCAGGTTCCACTTACAGAAGAGGCTAGTAGGTATGCGGCGTTCATTTCACCAATGGGGACATTCCGTCCTAAAGTTTTGAGTTTTGGTTTGAAGAACGCGCCATACTGCTTTTCAAGCCTCATGGATAAAGTGTTGCGGGGACAGCAAGAATTCGCTTTACCGTATCTAGACGACGTAGCGATATTCTCCGCATCCTGGCCTGAGCATATGGCGCACTTGCGGGCAGTGCTAACCCGCCTGAGCGATGCGGGCTTGAAAGTCAAGGCTCCCAAGTGCCAGTTAGCACAGGCCGAGGTTGTCTACCTCGGACACGTGATTGGTCGGGGTCGACGCCGCCCCTCTGAAATAAAGGTGGCCGCTGTGCGAGACTTCCCGCAACCGCGTACGAAGACCGATATTCGGTCGTTCTTAGGTGTCGCCGGCTACTATCAGAGGTACATCCCCAGGTACTCTGATATCGCGGCTCCCTTGACGGATGCTCTAAGAAAGACAGAGCCGCAAACAGTCGTCTGGGATGAGACGAAGGAAAGGGCTTTTAGCGCCCTAAAGAGCGCCCTAACAAGCCAGCCTGTGCTACGATCGCCCGACTGCACAAAAGGGTTCGTTGTTCAGTGTGATGCTAGTGAGCGAGGCATGGGCGTTGTACTGTGCCAACGGGAAAATGGAGAAGTAGAACACCCCGTCCTGTATGCTAGTCGTAAGCTGACGAGTCGTGAGCAGGCGTATAGCGCCACCGAGAAAGAGTGTGCGTGTATCGTGTGGGCCGTTCAGAAATTGTCATGTTACCTAGCTGGCTCGAGGTTTATCATTGAAACGGATCACTGCCCTCTCCAATGGCTGCAGACCATCTCTCCCAAAAATGGCCGCCTCCTGCGCTGGAGCCTCGCTTTGCAACAATATTCCTTTGAGGTGCGTTACAAAAAGGGGAGTCTCAACGGTATCGCCGATGGCTTAAGTCGAAGCCCCTAACATGGGAATCAGCCTCAAAATTGCTTGTTACTGATGTTTTTCTTCCTGAGGCAGGATTTTTAACCTATTGCTTTTGTGTAGTGTTTCAAAGTGATGATGTGCTTTTTAGTGCAATTTTTCCGATTTGTGGACGCGTTCTGAGTGCTGCTAAACTACTGTAAGGAACTAGGCAGCAGTATAAAAGGGGGAAGAGCCTGGCAGGGCTTAGTGAGGGTTGTGCCGTGCTTGCTGACTGAGCGGTTGACTTTTGGCGTGGTTCTAACGCTTGCCGGAAACGAGAACAAAAATGTCAACTCTCCCGAAGTCACTTTGCAGTGTCCTGTGTGCACCTGAACGTGAGAACGAGGCCTTCTCTGTGCGCTGCGCTCAAGAAACGCCCAAGGACGCCCAACTTCGGTTATGAGCATCATCGAGCGACATCCCTCCGGACAGCGGATGCAGTCCCCTGACCATCGGGATCTCCTTCCCCCGGCGGGGCGGTCTGTTACGTTTCGCCTACAACGCGCGGTAATGCCGGCGCGGATGCAACGGACGCCGGGGCTTTGTTCAAAACGGCGGACATTTTGGCCCGTCCGACGCCGCCGCAACACCTACCCGCCAAGCGTGCCCAGGCGTGTTTCAGTGCCACGTGTCTTCGTGTGTGCGTGTGTGTGTGTGTGCCCTCGCTTGTCAAAGCGCGGCAGCCGGGGAGCGGAGTTCCCCGAATGAGGAGCCTGGAGGTCTCTCGGCCCGACAGTTCGCGCCGTCGTGGGCTCCTGCTGCGCCGTCCCGTGACCTTCATCCCGTGACCTTCCCTCCTTCCCTTTTGGACCGCGACGCCGGGAGTATAAGAGCAGTGCCCCCGGACGCCAAGAGAGAGGCTCCGATTTGTACTGTTGAGTTACGTGCTCTCCCGTCTCTCCACTTCGGTCGACCTGACCGGCCGCTCTTTTGCTATGTTAGAATAAACAAGTTGTTCTGTTACCAGTCTTCTCTTGCTTTGCCGGGACCTTCGGATGCTTCCAGTGCCCCAGGCCGCCAGGCCAACGCTACCCTTGGGGCTTGCGACCCATTCGCAATAACGGCCGCCAGCACCGAGACCCCAACAACTCGTGCCAGCGGTGCGATTACAACACCATACACCTCTGTTTCGGACATACACTTGTCGCCATACACCTCTGTCAACTGACGATGAATTTCCACGGGTGGAGTCCCTTTGGCGTGCAAAAAGTGAATTACGGAACGAATCTCGCGCTTGGCGGGATCAACAATGGGAAACTCCATATCGGACAGCTGCTGAGCCAAGAATGAGAGGCGCAGCGAAGCGCGGCCGGGGGGAATCGACAGTGGGGGAACAGCCGCGCGCAGCAGTGTTGCTGGATTTCGCCTCGCACCTTCCCGTGTGGCTGGAACTCTTTGGGAACCTTATTTCTGGATCAACCCCCTCGTATATATATATATATATATATATATATATATATATATATATATATATATATATATATATATATATATATATATATATATATATATATATATCTGTGTGTGTGTATGTGTGTGTGTGTGCGCGCGCACGGCAATGAGCGTGTGTGTGTGTGTGTGTGTGTGTGTGTGTGTGTGTTCAAAAATTGCAAAAGTAAAAGATGAAGTCACACTAAAACACCCAAACCGGCGCGAATGCTATGCCACGTCCTTAGTGGACTGGGAGTGACACGGCGATCAACGACTGGATTGCTACAGTATACCTTGAATTTCGAGGGCATTTCAAGCCTCCGGCTTTGGGCGTCGCTCGGCTGGGCGCTCGGCTGGGCTAAAGTTCCTTCATGAGCTTTAAAAGCTAAATACCGAAAACGTTTGCGGCGCCATGTACCGATGCACATTATTGAGCAGCGCTCACTTCTGGCTGGAGCTGCTTCCGTCCGCCATGTTCTTCCTGGGCCGGTCCAGCTGCTGAGTTCGACGGCGCTAGCACGCTTGTTTTCTGGCTTGTGCAGTTGTGTCGGCTACAGATTTTCAGCGAAGGTGACTGCTGTATATCTGTCGCTGTTTGCTGGAAGTCAGCGTACCTTCCCGGACGCTTCTTGCTGCCTGCTGCTGCAATGTTTCATTGTTCGCCTCAAGACAATGATTTACGCATATTAAAGACACATATATCGCAACTACTGGCGCAATGCACGTTCCGAAAAGCCCAGCATCAGCCGGAATAGCGCTAACCAGATTCGGCATTGAACGGCAAGTTTGGCTTTGTGATCGTATATATGTTCGTTCCTGAGCGCGAATGTCACGTAACCACGCAGTGCGACATCCTACTTAAGATCGCGTAGTTGAGCTGTTATTGAATATTTAAACAGCAACATACAGGAGGTTCGGTAGTGGTTTTATTACAGTACAAAACGAAAGTAAAAGACGCTGCCGGCCGTGGCAGTTGCTATCTGCGGCCGGCAGAAATAAAAGGGATAGGGATAAGATGGCAATGGGAGGGCCTGAGGATGGCGAGCAAGGACAGGGAAGAGCTATGCGCACTGTTTACTAAGTACGAAAATAAGTTTGCACCGCTTGCACGCGAGTGTTCAGGCACAGTTCTGAATTGTACCACGGGCGAGTGACCGTTGCAAACATCTGCAATAACACACTTCATATACAAAGCTGCAGGCGCACTTCTGAATTGTACTACGTACGAGCGACTCATCGAAACATCTGCAATAACGATCTGCATATACAAAGATGCGCGCGTGCCCTGTTCTCTCGCGAACTAGGCAGCCGCACTACGACTACGCAGTTTCACGGCTCGCACCGTCTGCGACAAAACAGCACGTAAATGACAGCTGGAACGCATTACTGGCACGTTTCCCTTTTTTTTCAGTGCCTAACTCATTTTCCACGTTTCTTTACTGCCTCTCACAGCGAATCCGTGACTGCAAATGCATACCGTTCATGTGCATATAGCGCGTACAACCGCGCCGCCTGAGCTATACATGGCGGCCGACGCGAGCCGCAAGGGAAAACGTGGTAGGAAAGGAGGAACTTGTCGGCTACTTGGCAAAAGCCGATCTACGGATTTTAGGCTGGGCTTCACTCGGTACTCGGAAAAGCAGTCGACAGTGGCTGTGCCACAGCCGCGCAGTTACTGCTCGTGCTCCGCCATTCTATAGTACGATTTCAAAATTTTCGCTTCTTTCCTGTCGAGAATGCTGTGTCACGCTGATAACGCGCGAGCCTTTCGTGACTTGGAGGTACTGGGCTGGCAGCGTTAAAGAAAGGAAATGCGGTCAAGACAGATGGCGATTATTGTTGTGGGACAAGATACGACCCAAATGGTGTAAACTTATTTATGATTGTATCCGTTGAGTTCTGCAACAACGTGCGTTTTTCTCCTTTCACAGTATTACACTTTGTTCTCTCTCGTTTCATTCCCCTCCTTCTGTCGGCCGCGGGACAGTTCAGCCATCCCCTGTATGGTGAGACAATTACGACACCTCGAGTCGTAATTTACTCCTTTAATACTAAAAATTCCCGCTTTTGAAGCTGTAAAAAATAACACCCCCCCCTAACCTCCGGTTCGAGACCGGTTCGTATGCCTCTTATCCCCAATCCACTGCAGACAAGCGTCTGCTCAGACAGTTTCCCTAAAATTTATGACAAAAGCGTTCTACTGGGGGAAAGCACGTGCGAGTGGAAACATGGGCCCGCCTACGGCACAGTGCGTCAGCGCAGACTGACGACGAATTAAGTGATGTCTGCCAAATTTTCTCGTCCACTTTTCTCGGAGCTGAACAACAACTCGTGTGAATTGAACCGTACGTCTAGAGCGCCAGCGTCACTACAGACACTCGCCATGAGCGATGAGGAAAATTTGGCAGGGAGGTTAACCGTTGGTTAACTTTCAACAATGGAAGCGTGCATCGCGCGGAAACGTCGACGCCGCGACGATCAGCTATCGTCACGCGCTTCGAGCTTTGGCGTACTAAGTACACTCGCCCTGCACTGCGGGGATGCAGGGAAGACGAGCGCGGCGGGACTGCTCGGCACTGGACCAAATGCTGGCTGCTTCGGGTGCTGTAGCCGCAATCATTAGGGCCTTCGCGTCTCCGCGTCGTGGGAGGCAACCGCGACGTCCCGACCTTTCGCACTCGGAGCGCGCGCGCTCTGCAGTCGCCAGAGGAGTGGACACGGAACACGCGAAGACCAACGCCTGCGTGCTAAGTGAAGGGTAAGCTAGTCGTGACGGTTCCTGCTCGGGGACGTGAGGGTGCACTGCATGGCGAGAGAGAGAACCGATCGTGATGTCAGCGCGCATATAGAATTGCAGCAGGCGAGATGAAGACGACGCAGGACGAACACTTTTTTGTTGCAGTGGGTCAAAATTATTCTCTTCTTCGTTGTCCCCTCTTCTTAGTTGACCTTTGCCTTCTTGTCTCCCTACGATTTTTTTTTATTCATGCGATTACGCAGCAACTCATTCAAATCACATGTGCGGTGCGTGTTCGCGCGCTTCTTTCTCAGTTTTGTGCCCTTCTCCTAGCTTTGCAGCGCAACTTGAGCTCTTTGGTTGAATGTTTGGCTCGGTGAGCGTCGAGCTTCTGGAAGAGCAAAATGACGTAAAGCAGAAAAACAAAAGACGGCCGGTTTGGAAAGCTAATGAGTGCTGCTGGGGGCTTTGCGAAATCGTCCGTAACCTCTTCTCCTGACTATACACTTATTCGTTTATAGTCATAATAACAAGTTTTACTTGTTGCAGTAAATGGTGGTCCAAGCGAAAGCTTTAAGTATAGCTTACCGTACGTGCCCGAACAGCTCATTTCAACTTCTCTTCGGGAACAGTCATAATTGACCTGAGCACGACTCTTCCGGTAATCATTTTCATTCTGGCCTTGGCATTATATGAATGCGCTTCAGTCAAAGAAATATTTGTAATGCTATCTTGCGTTTGCTATGCGAGAATGAAAGCCATGCAAAGCTTTCGTATTGCCAGGAAGTACTTTTTGGTTAGTGGGGTCATTTCTGTCTATCTTTTGAATCACACACGTTATAAGATTTTGGCGCTTCAAACCTTTATTCTCTTTCAGTTCATTCTTCTTAAATTCATTTTAAAAATTTTATTGCGCCCTCCTGCAGCCCGGCTCTTGGTCTACACTTCATTCAAAATCCTGCCAGTTCACTTCGCAGCAACAACAAGAACCAGCATTCTAAACGGAAACATAAAGTTATCTCGACGTGCTTCGTGCAATGATTAAGCAAAGACTGGAAGCGGCAGACTAGACTCTGCATTTTGTCCTTAGTGACGTACGTCGCGATACGAACATTTTCAACAGCTTTAATTACAAGCCTCGTACATTAAGTAATGGGCAAACATTACAGAAACTTCTTACACTATACATTACTGAAAGTGTACTATCACAAATGATTTTGTTTATTGTTCTTCGTATTTCCTTTTCCTTGCACAAACTTTTCTTAACATTTTCGAAGATTGAAACTCCCGTTTCCAGGAACTACCTTTCAGCGTTGCGAAGGCTATCGCCTCTGATGACTTTCCAAGAATTTCATGTTTTATAAATATAAAGAGACCAAAGTACAAAACAGAAGAATGCAGAGATCTGTGGAAGTAATTACATCACTTCAGTGAATGTTTTTCAATGCTCAGGAAGCGGAGGCTCAGCAAGCATTACTAACACTTTGCATTCAGAATGTTTACGTAGGAACTATCCACAGTGTTCCATAGATATAGCGGGCGGTGTACATGTTTATAGTTGACCGATCGTCTAGGAAACTTTAAGTAAATTGAAAGTTAAAATAAAACCACACCCTGCCCATAAACCTATGGGCAGGGGCGTAGCCGGGGGGGGGGGGCTATGGAGCTTCAGCCCCCCCCCCCCGAAATTGTTTCGTGCTGTCCATGCACCATCCACCCAAGCAATCTCCGGTGCCGGAAAACATTCTGAATTTTTTCTAGAATGTCTTTTTCATGCTCGGAAAGACATTTCAGCGCGAACATTGCGAACTCGGGATGGATTTCGCGGCAGCGCCCATGCACCGGGAGTCACATAACGCCAAGCAGCCCCATCCGAGCACAAAGTTTCAAGGGCGTTTTGATGGCGAACGGGCTCGCCACGGCATTTTGCGGAGGCCGCGGAATCTACGCAGCGCATGGATGTCAATTCTGATATTTATGGGTATAAAGTTCTCATGAACTTTTGATGTGAAAGGTGCACTGACATTTCCAACGTTGTGCTTTAGATTTTCAATTGCGGAACTTTGTGGGTTTGATGTCACTATAAATATTGGACGCCAAAAGTGCTTTGACTTTTCCAAAGTCTTACATCGGACCATACAACGAGACAAGCCAAATCAACACACTATCAGACAAGTTGACAAAGCCAGCAGCGAGGTTGGATGAGATGAAGTGTTGTGGTTGTTGATTTGTGCCGTCATATCAACATTTCTTTTTCACCTACGCCAAAGTATCCATGTCAAGACACTAAAGTTAGCCAAGGTAACTACGTTCTTATTTACTTTTTCTACTTCGACTTTTATTCGCGAGGACACATTGAGTCTCTTCAATTTTTTCGTCCTTGCTAGCCTACCCGCGGGCTGCCAGAGGCAGCCAGATCTATAGAGCGCATGCGTTTTTCTCGTGTTACCACAGAACACCTATACAAACTGGTGTTACCCCGACCACGGCGCGGCGCACTTCGGTGCGCGTTCGGTTTTTTCTGGCCGAGTGGATTTTCGCCTGGCAGAGTTTTGGGCACTTTCTGGCTAGCAGACGAGAAAAAGAAACTACCGTCGCTCGCCGCCATCACTGTGGGGACTCGACGAATTGCACCGCGTTCGCTTGAGCGCAACCTCTCCGGAAAGCCTTGTCTCGCCAGTGTAGGATGCCGAGCAGTATGCGTATGGTTCTCGGTGGACCAAGCGTCTCACGTTTTCTTCGATATTCTTTCGGTAGCTACATTAGGTGCCCAAAGTAGGCATTTGATTGTGGCCAACATACTTTGCGCTTTTTCATTTCGGTGCCCCGGCCCCACAAAAGAAAAAACAAGACATTGTTGTGGCGCAGTGAATTGTCGTATGGTGAAAGTTCGATTTTGTTACTTCTACTTTTGCGGACAGTATTGGGCCACGGGACGCTTCAGTTGCCGGATAGTCTTATTATTTAGTATTGAGATAGCAATTATATGGACACTCCAGGCGCATTCCTGCCGTCACCGTCATGTTTCGTGTAAAGTCTAAGGGCGATAACATCGTGACCGCGCGCCGCATGCTGTATGTGCGAGTGAAAGCATAACGGGGGGGAATGGGGGGCTGGAATGGGTGAGACGACGATGGTGGCTCAGTTTCGTGTGCGCAAAAGAGAAAAGCGGGGAGCAAGCGCGCCGCCTTGTATCCACTCCCCCCGATGTATCGCGCGCGATACATCGGGGGGAGTGGATGGAATGGGGGACTATGTGAATCTCTGATTGCGCAACATGTTTATTCGCCTTGTTTGACGCATTGTATACAGTGACTTTCTTTAGATACGTAGATTTATTAAAGACTTATACGTATATTTATATATCTTGTTGCAAGGCTTTGTGTATACGTGCGGTGAACTTTGTTTCCAGTGACACTTTTTTGCCTTTTATCAAGCTGTACCTTCGTATTTGTATATTCCATTGTATCTTCGCATTTCTAATGTATGAAGGCGAGTAAAATGAAAGTGAGCCAACCCACCCCGCGTAATAATTGTTCGGTCCATTATCTGCGAGGCATGCACGTGACACAGAGGCATCTCTCTATTACAAAAGTGACACGCAGGTGTGAGTATCAAGGTTGTTTAATGCTGTCATGCGCTGGGTTGAACATGGTTGCGCGACATAATGGACATTCTAGAAGTTGAGCAGCGTGGTGCCCTGAGGTTTTGGACAGCTGAAGGTATTTCCCAAAAAGAAATTAGTCGCCGTATGGCTGCCGTGTACGTTGCACATTGCATTTCATTGGCCACTGTGAGGCGTTCGAGCAAACGGTTCAAAGAATGACGTGAAAGTTGCAAAGACGATCCAAGGCCGGGCCGAAGCCATTGTGCAATCACCCCTAACAATATTGCAGAGGTTGATGAGCTGATGAGACAAGAACGGAAGTTGGCTCACTTTCATCGATGAAATGGCAGAGCGTGTGAACATTAGTCCCGGTTCGGTTCACGCCATAATTCACGACCATCTCGGTTATCCGCTCTTGTGTGCGCAATGGTTGCCCAAGATTTTAAACTACGGCCAGAAGACGGAGAAGTTCAGCGCTGCCTTGACTCATCTGATCCGGTATCACAATAAGGGTGACGACTTCTTGTCTCCAATTGTGATCGGGGACGAACCATGGTGCCACTTCTACGAGCCTGAAACACGAAAGCAAAGCTTACAGTGGAAACATTCGAATTTACCACCCCTAAGAAAGGAAAGGCCGTCATTTCCGCCGGAAAGGTGTTGTTTACTTCTTTTTTAATCCTCAGGGGCCATTACTGATAGAATTTGCTAAATCTTGAGAGACTATCAATTTGTTTCGTTTTAGTAAAATGCCAGATCGGCTGCGTGTCACAATCAAGAACAAACTACGTGGAAAATTGACGAATGAGGTCATCTTGTTCCACGACAATGCCATCCCCACGTCGCTGATGTGGTTAATACACAACTGGCAATGTTCAAGTGCGAAACGCTGCAAGATCCGTCATACAGCTCAGATCTGTCGCCTTGCGACTTCCACTTTTTGGAGC
The DNA here is from genome assembly GCF_023375885.2 of Dermacentor andersoni. Taxonomy (NCBI): domain Eukaryota; kingdom Metazoa; phylum Arthropoda; class Arachnida; order Ixodida; family Ixodidae; genus Dermacentor; species Dermacentor andersoni. Next base: position 110,340,640 of record NC_092814.1, read on the forward strand.
ATATGAAAAAACAGCTCAAGCGAACCAGATTCGTGTCGGATGATGACGTGAAAGAGTCAGTTGCAGACTTTTTGAAGCAGCAATCCAAGAAGTTTAATGAGACGAGAATCACGCGACTCGTTAGACAACGGGACAAATGTCTAAATGATCATGGAGACTACTTTTAAATGAGGTACCCCGCTTGTCATATATTCGCATTGGCTGACTTTCATTTGACTCGCCCTCGTTTATTTTGCAAAACTCCTGCTTTTTATACGTGCTCTCTGTTGCGGCTATAATTTCGGTGCAATTACTCACGATACACGACCTGTGACAGCTGCTCCTGCGCAATACATTGGAACAAATGACAGCGTCATTGAGATTTTTCACTGGCCGTTGTATATGTACAAGAATTTAAACAAGGTTCTTGAATGACAAAGTTTCATTACAATATTTGTCCTCAGCTCGTTAATTTCATGGCCTTTACATTTTTCATATCAGCGGCATGCACTGCCTTGCTGGTTTCGAACTGATATAGTTCTAAAGTTCGTGTGATATTTTATTTACTTATTAAATAGAGAAAAAAAAAACATGGAAGCATTGATATCGGTTATTTTGGGCACAATTTTTGGCACATACAAGTATATTATTTTATGAAAAAATACATATTTTACTTGTTTTGACAGTGCGTAGCGTTCAAGAATTCGTTTGGAGCATCTTTAGGAATGACAATCCAGTTATCATTCATGTATTTGATCCCCAGACAAATTGTTTAAGAGGAAGTTTTAGCTCGCGCCCAACTTCGACGCGGCTTATCCAAATACATGTAAAACGCAGAAACGCTTTTCTGTGATAACACCCGGATCGCTTTTAATGACATTTGTTGCATTTGAGAGGGAAAGTTAAATTCTAGTGTCTGTTGGAAGCGGAATTTCGATTTAGGGCCTGAACATTGTTTAATATTTTGAAAAACTCGAAAGGTCCCCCCCCCCCACAAAATAGAAACATGACGTTTACAAACTAATAGCTCTGCATCAAGCACACATGTCGCTGTTCAGTAAACGGCATCTATTATAACAGTCAAAGCGGACAAATTTGGTGTGTCAATTCGTATCTTACGTGAATTGGTTACGTGTACAAGGATTCTGCGAAAGCCGTATTTCCATAATGCAAAATTTCTTGAGATTCACGTGTAACATAGAAATTTTGTCCACTGTAGATTTACTATTAGGTGCAATTTCCAGAATTGTGATATCATTTTTCATTGCTGAGTTACATAGTTTTAAACTTGATAGTGTAGATTTCTGAAAATTTGCGATTTTGGTGAATTTTCAATAAAGAATTGACAACCTAAATGAAAAATTCGAAGCCAACAGTCACTAGAATTTAAGTTTTCTTTTAAATACAACAAACATCGTCAAATTTGGTGCATTGGTTGCCGAGAAAAAACGAATTCTCCTTCTTCTACATCTATTTAGATTCGAGCACCCGAGCTAAAGCTTCCTCTTAAGGATGAGACCGAGCTGCAATGTGAGCCCCCCCCCCCGAACGAAATTCCTGGCTACGCCACTGGCTATGGGTTCGCCTGCGGTGCATCTCCCATCATCCTACAGATTTTTCATCTTTTCCGACCATATCTACTGGCGCCCATGCACACATCATTTTATGCCTTTTTCACTTCGGCATCGGCCAGTTCAGCGCCATTTCGATGACTCAGAACCACATAGTATACTGCTTACGATCACACATTCAAAATGCGGACGCCAGCTACATTCCCTCAATTTAATACGAAAGCGACAGAAAAACACTGTGGCCATCCAGAAAATCACCACAGACGCCTCTAGAGATTTGACCCTAATAACTTTTACGCTATGTAGTAAAAATTCAGCACAGCAGTACCGGTTTTATGCAACGGCTTAGGCTGGGAGTGTCGTTGTCACGTCGTTGCGCGCACTTTCTGGACTTTCCCCATTCCTGGAGGACGCCATAAATCCGCCGCTGCTTGGCTTCAGCTTTCATTCTATCGAGAAAAGCATTCATAGAAGCTACTTCTTTCCCTTGGCGCACAATTTCTTTGCAAGCCTTTATGCTGTCGCCTTCCGGTGGCAGGCTGTCTAGCTACAAATTCGAAAGGATGTGCTGCCAGAGCAAGATTTCAAAGACGATACTTGAGACAAATAATTCGACTTGATGACAGGTGGACAATGTATGTGTATTAAAGGGACACTAATTACACTTCAGCGACGGCAAAGCGGCCACATTTACCTTGACAGCTAGAAGGCTTGCGAAGGCCGCTAAAATACGAACCGAAAGACAGCTGGTGCCGCTGCCTTGAAGTACCCGCACAAGCCGATCATGACGTCACTGAATTTGACAGCGTTTGCAAGAAAGACTATATTCCATTCCAAAATGGCCAAAGTCCCCACCTAGCAAATTTCTAGAGCTCTTCGCGTCCTTACAGCGATCAGCTCTATAAAAGCCTTAATGACCTTCACTTCTGAAAAGATTTATTTATGCTCATAATACTTATATTAATACTTAGTACGTCCTTGTGTATTCATTCGTTCTATTATTCATTCATTTTGTATTCGAATGACTTCATTTATTGTTTAATTGCAGAAAATGCAGAATGTGTCATTTTTGCTGCTGTTCTTTTTTTTTTCTGTAGCGTGTCCTTTTTTCTTTAGCTGCACCAACTTTTTAATAATTGCCTGTGGCAGATAGCACGACTCTAACCCGTGATCTCAATTACTCGATGAGGCAACCATTACGTCTACGAGAAAGCAAAATGCTTAATTAATAAGATAACATGATTACGCTGATAACTCATTAATTAATTACCTTACGGCACATATTTTAATCTACGACTATAGCCGGTGAATTCGCAAGGCGTATCCACTTGGAATAAATTCTCAGGACTGCACCAGTTTCGAAATATTAATTTTCAAATTGTCTGACGAATTACATTGCTGTTCCAGTTACCTTTGCGCTTCAATGCACAAAACCGCGTTTTCTGAAGAAAGGTAACTGGAACGCCATGCATTTCGTCGGACACTGAAAATTAATATCTAGAAACTGCTGCAGTCCTGAGAATTCGCTCCAAGTGGATACGCCTTGCGAATTCAGCGGCTATAATTCGTGCATCGACATATGTGTCGTAAAGTAATTAATTAGAAAGGTAATTAGCGCGATTGTCTTACTTAATTAATTAAGCCTATTTAAATTTCTCGTTCAAGTAATGGTCGCGTCATCGAGTAATTTAGATCAAGGGTAAGAATGTGCTATCCGCCGCAGGCTATTCTTTCAAAATTTGGTGCAGGTAAAAAAAAAAGACCTGTATATTGACCGTTTAAACGTGTCACTTTTTTCATATCACCTCATCTTTTCATCCTTCGATCAATGAACAATTTATCACTTGGGAAGAAGTTGATGATACAATAGTTGCCAACATTTTCAATTTCATTCACATAAATCACTGAGTCAGGGATCTTCCTGTGCCGAAATGTCCCAAATACGGGAAGATATGAATGGAAACCTATGAAATCGCAGTTAGGTTCGGCGCGAAATTCATGAGGGAACTTTGGCCTTCACTTCCTCATGCCCGACTTGTTCCCGCCTAACGCATGAAAAAAGTCTTGAAAGATGCTCTATATATATACCAGTCTATACAGGTTTCAAGTAGGTGAAAGGAAAGCATCTACTTATAGCTGCATGTTTCCCACAATTCTGTATGCGTCTAAAGGCGCCTGGTTGTTTGACCTATAGCTTTCACCACGGCGAACCTTGAAATCAGCGAGGTACAAAACTCACTGCATCCGCAAAAACTACTTCGCAAAAACTTAACTCCCCCAAGCGTACCAGCAGTGAACCAGCCTTCTCTCCCAAATTGATCAAGGGAGATCAATTTGGGATCAGGAGAATTATCATCTCCTGTACCATCGCTACGATGGTATAAGAGATGATAATTTGAAAATTGTTATTTATAAAATTATCATCATTTATTATCTCGGTGATACCACCAGGTATCACCGAGCGAATAGGTGAAGCAGTATAATTTTTATACAATCTCAACATCTCATTGCCGTGGGCAGTGGAAACATCTCTTTGCATGAACCCTTGATTACAGTTCATTTTACATCGCTATGCTAAATTAGTTTAGAATATGTTGTCAAAATTTCAGGAAAGAAAACACGTTTATTTGGTGTTTTCCTTTTGCACGCCTTCAAACATTTTTTCGGAAATTGTACATCTCTTCTTATTCGTGACGAGAAGACATGTGCACTAATAATTTCACTTAACTTTATCTTGATCGGAACCAGTTTATATGTACACATAATGAGCTCTCATGCAGTTCGTTCTCGATGTGCAAATGAGTACCACTTACGCCTTCAATTTACGCTGCTTCAGTCTTTAAACATCATTTAAATAACACTTTTACGATGAGGAATTCCTGAGTATAACTCCTCCCCGTTTTCTTTCTTCCTGAACCTCATTAATTGTCTTGGAGTACCCGACCCCTATTCACAAAAAGCTCTTGTTGTGCATCTCACTTTCTAATGCGTGCTGTGGAGAGAATGACCGTAAACTATATGTATCGGAGATCTTGAACCTCCTCGTCATAACAACCGAGACATCGCATGTACCGCGCTTCGAACCATGAGCATTTCTAACTTGTCCGCGCTGCAGTTAGATAATGGGAACCACGAAACGGCAGGTACGTGTAAAGGTGAAAGTGCGCGCAGCCGCGCAAACAGCCCTGCGGTAAAACGATAAAAGTCTGGCTTAGACTCACGTAATATATCTTGAGGCCACGAAGAAGCACGCCGGCTTGGAGATTGCGAGGTGCAGTCTAGAAGCATCGTTTAGCGCTTTCTTTCGGCGAGGACAGCCACATAAGGTAAGAGCACAGCTTCACAGCCTCCTAAATGCTGCCGTGCAAAGACTGCACGTAAGTACATGTGGAACGTCATCTCGAGCTACGGGAAGTTCTTGGTCCGTGGGAAGCGGGTCGCTCGTCTATTGCATGCAGTGAAAGCGCTTTTGTTTTCTTGTATCGCGACCTCAGTTTCGAGTGTGAAGGAGTTGGTGTTACAGTGTGTAGGGGGGGTTCTTTTTTTTTTTTTTTTCGCGTCGTTTTATATTTCACAAAGTAGAATTCATGTCAGGCTTGCTACAGCAGTAGGAAAAAAACTGCTCCAGTTTCCTTGAAAGAGGAACAATAAAGAGAAACGCGAGATCACAGTTTGGACTGCTATAGAGTATTCCTTCAATTTTATTTGCATTTCTTTGACGAAAAAAATAATATTGGTTATTAGCGGGCAAACTGAACACCCTATCTTCCTTTTCTGAATTTCACGCTAAAGCTGTGTCCGCAGTGACATCTGTCATACGTCACAGATTTCATGCGGCTATTTGCAAAACATCGTGCGGCTGACACTTGGCACCAGACGGCAAAACGAGCAGTACAACCACTGCAGAATTTCATCCTTGAAGGAAGCAGCACCGGCCACGCTTCGAACGGGGAATCGATGAACACACGATGCATAATCCGCGTCTTTCGCTGGTTTAGACAGTTCCCATTTCCAGAGCAACTTTCTCGAGCTCTAGACATAAAGTCATGTCTGAACGTATAAATGCGTGCTTAATAAGATGAAAGCGTAGGTGAGAGACACTGAATATAACGCCAATGAAAAATGAAGAACGCGAAACACATTATAGAGAGTATGAATGAAACTAAACGTATGCATGTATTGATGAAAAAAGAGAACGCTGACAAGAAAAATTCATTTAGTGAAAAAAAGTATTTTACTAAATATTCATTTCTTGGTCGACGTTCTCTTTTTTCATCGTGCCTCTTGCCGACCAGATGGGAGTCTGTCAGACCCTAGATTTCAAACATACGTATTGTAACTTGAGATTTCCAGCGCCTTCTCATGACGCATCCGTGGATTATACGCTTTAATTGTGTCGCCGCTTTCACACATAGCATATCGCACGTTTCTTGCGCTCTGATCAAGTTTTGATAGTTGTTTTTTGGCTGTGACATTATATCATCTGTATGTCTTGAGGTATATACGGACTCTGAATACATTTCATGCGTCCGAGGCAAGATGTTAATGATATTGCGTTCCGGTGCAAGCAAAGGGAGAAAAAGGGTCGATTTTCACCAATTTTCGCCACGGCCTTAGGGACTATCCAAATGCACTACATACCCGTTGTTCTGTCACAAAGGTACGACCGCGAAATTTGATTTAATAGTCTTGATCTTGTCCTCTTAAGACATGTAAAGCGCCCGTGCGTTGAACCGCTCTGTGCATGGCTATACGGCGTTATCTCTGAGCACGTGGTCAAGGGTTCGATTCCCGGCTGCGGCGCCCGCATTTCGATGGAAGCCGAAAGGCAAGAAAAGTCGCCCGTGTACTTTTACTGAGGTATACTATCGCGCTCAGTACGAGCTACAACGCGAAAGCGCGTGGCAAAGCGCTCGGGCGTTGTGGCTCATGTAGAGCGTGTGTTCGTAAGTAATCCACTGTGCACTTTCAGGACGTTAAGCCCCTCAATTTGAGTTTTAAAAGCGTCCATAGCATTGTTACATCACGGGCTTCTCCATCCGCTTATATTGCGCTAGCAGCAACGCGAAGCTATTATTGACAGTGTCGAATGGCACTGAATTTCGCCGCGAATTTTATGTGACCCTCTTTGCTGTTGGCTCAATTTTTGTTACTTGAAGCAGGCACGTAGCCAGGATGTTTTTTTCGGGGGGGGGGGGGGGGGGGGGTGGAGTACCTTTACTAGTACAATTGTGAATAATGCCCACCGTTTGCCATAAAGACGCGTAAACCCGCAAAAGAGAAATGAAATAAGGTGTGTCGCACAGGTACGCCTGTGAAATACACCTCTCCTTTTCGAGACAAACAAGGAACCACATCAAACGAACTCGCGCAGTGCAGGAAGAACACCGCAAAGAACAAGTTAACAAGCGAAAGTGTAAAATAAAGATTTCTAGTAGCCTTTTTTGAATTAGCTCTGGAAGAATTATAGAGAAATACATATTTTCGGAACAATGACAGTTCTTTTTGATCTCTCGTTTACTGATCTACCAAGCTAAGTGCCAAAACCTATTGTTATTTGGCAAGTTACATAACGGTGCGTGGCCGCCAGTCCCGTACAACCGCGTAGAGCGCAGGACGCTGCGGTTCTATAGACGTACTGCACCGGCCCACCGCGAAAGGTTAGAGAAACACCCCCATAAGCACAGCAGAGGAATGGATATATGTCACGCGGCCTGACTGATAACTGTAGAAACGCCACTCAAAACACACGGAATCATTCTCCACTTCCGGCGGCGTTTTCTCTACTTCCTTTTTACATAAAGAAATGGTGAATGGTGATCCATAAATATTTTCACAAACAACGGTTAAATATGTTAATATTTGCTTTTCCTTCCTGTATGGCTGGTGCCTTCGCTCTCTCCCTTAGTTGATCGTTGAATTTCTCAACTCCTTGAGGCTATTGTTTCCAGTTGCCCATATTGCACGAAAAGTGCCGTACAATTAGAGAAAAACGAGACGAGGTTAACGGGTGACATTCACATTGCTTATGGGTTTAACGGTATTGAAGGTCTGATGATGGACGATGTTTCGCATGATTTTATGTTCCACCTTATCTAACCCATATCACGTGTATATGGTTCCGTGGATCTGCCAACGTCGCGGCGAGCCGCCACTCGAGGAAACAATGAAGCAAAAGTAAAACGCAACTGGCGTTTTCTCCGGCCGCAACTCGTTTCACGAGTATACAGAACAGCTGTCTACGAACTGAATCCCTTTCCTGGTCCCATGGATTAGTCTAAACAAAGAAGGCTGAACTAGCGAAGCAACAGCGATGCGCGTGACCGTTGCAATAGATGGTGACAAATGAATGCATCTAGGGTTAATCGCGCGGCACGGGCACTGAATCGATCAGAAAACTGGCCTTCACACGCCAGGAGATGCCGCGATAACTGCCGCCATCCAAAAGGAGTGAAAAAGGCAGCAAACTCCTGACCACCGAATAGCTGTCAAGTCTCAAGGTTGATTTGGCGGCGCTTTAGGAATATGTGTGAGGAGTGGTGGTGTGCATGGGCGGAGGAGATGGGGGGTTATGCCGCTTAATTTCGCCCCGCCCCCCTCACCTCGGGCCCCCGCCTGGGTACGTTCCCGACTTGAGTATCGCCATTGTTTTGTTTTCAGCGGTGATTTAGAATAATTTTTGTTGTATTCTTGTCTTGACTGGCCGTTACATGCAGCTTGTCGTATATGAAGCCTAAATGACACCTTTGTAGATGGACAAAAATAGTGTCGTCATGAAGCTTCGGGGGTTTTAGTTCCGGCCTTCCGAAAGCACCATCGCTACAATATACCTGACTATTACAACCACACAAATGGAAAAATTAGCATGACGCAAAAGAACATGTAATAGATTGTGACACGTGATACTCGCACACGCATATGTGGCGCGGATGCATGTTCACAAGTGTGTGTGTGTGTGTGTGTGTGTGTGTGTGTGTGTGTGTGTGTGTGTGTGTGTGTGTGTGTGTCTGTGTGTGTGTGTGTGTGCTGTATGCGTGTGCGTGCAGACAGGACACAACGCGTGCATATCGCGCCCTTCAAACGATAACGGTGACTTGTTACCTGTTATCGTCATATGCGATGACCCAGCAGCCATGGACCTGGATGAACTGCTGCCGGAAATCGGGGCCTTCGGGCCATACCAGAAGTGGATCTACTTCCTCCTCTGCATCCCGGCCACGCTGCCTTCGGTATTCACTCTATTCAACAGCATCTTCGTATCGGCCACACCCCGCCACTGGTGCCGTGTACCCGAGATGGAGGCCCTCAGGGAAGCCTTCCCGCCAGCTCTGCTCGTCGAACTCAGCATCCCGCGACGAGCGGGGCGCGGCTTCGAAAGCTGCCGCATGTACGACCTCAACTACACGGCGCTGGTGCATCGCGTGCTCGACGAAGGCACGCTGCCGCAACCAAACGAGTCCTGGCCGACGAGAGCCTGCGACGATGGATGGGTCTACGACGCCACCTATTACGATGACACGCTGGTGACGCAGGTACGCACGAATCATCGTCATTCGGGGTGAATCAAAGGTGTGAAAGAACTTCTATTCACAAAGGATTCAATTTGTACGGAAGAGCGACTCGTAACAACTGGTGTCCGCTAAATGTGATAGCGAACGTATGATTAGTGAAAGTGGCCGGCAGTCCACAATTCTTAGAAACAAAACGTTTACTAACTTGGCTGCGGATTTGCATACCGCGTTTGAATATGAATTGATATATGCGCGTGATAACTATATACTTCGCGAAAAAACACATACAGTGAGTCGTCCGCAAATCCATCTGCGTAAACTGCGGATTGCTATTTGTCCAGTGACAGCTATATGTATACATATATATACGCCAACCTCGCAGTGACCGAATGTAACTAGACAGAGTAAGCTATTATTGTAACGGCTCTCTCAGCAGCACTGAGTGTTACCAGTGACAACGCAGTGCCAGCGCATGGTACGAATGGTAAGATGTGATCCGAGGAGCTCTTTGTGAAAAAAGTTCGCGGTCAGCGCCAGTCATCGCAGCGCTTCGAATGCGCCGCGGTCCTCGGCGTTTCAGACCGTTACTTCAGACGTTACTTTGCACGTAATTGTGAATACTTAATAACACCGGCTAAAGATTTGTATTAGGGGCACGACGCACCTGTTGTGTTAAATGGAATTTTCATGGTGGTGCTATACTAATTTAATCCCCTCATCAAAGGAATACATTCTCGTCGAACATTTGCTGAATCTCGCTTGTGACATCGCACCACGTAAAAATAAAGAAAGAAAAGAAAGTAAAGAAAAGTGAGAAATGAAGAAAAGATCTGCATGCAAATCGCGCGTGTAGTTGCTGGAGTAACAACTGGTATTAGCAATGTAACAGCAGCTTTTTCCCGCATCTTGACATTTTCATCTGCGGCACCAAATTGAGCAATTCGTGGTTCGCAGCTTTTACCTAAAGACATTACCAACAGTCCCTATTTCGACGTGGGCAGCGCAGTGCGATTTCAGCTGCTGAGAATTTCTCAAATGCCCACGGTCGCTCTTATGCCCCATGGGAATTCTATGGTGTAAAGGAAATTATAAGTTCAACGGCGCTTTTTTATTTTAATGGTGTGCCATTAAATTATGACCATCGCACTGCCAAGTTGGTACCATAGGCACAACCTAAGGTGCACCACCTCTCATGCTTAACGTGAACACCCACCCGCCGTGGTTGCTCAGTGGCTATGGTGTTAGGCTGCTGAGCACGAGGTCGCGGGATCGAATCCCGGCCACGGCGGCCGCATTTCGATGGGGGCGAAATGCGAAAACACCTGTGTACTTAGATTTAGGTGCACGTTAAAGAACCCCAGGTGGTCAAAATTTCCGGAGTCCCCCACTACGGCGTGCCTCATAATCAGAAAGTGGTTTTGGCACGTAAAACCCCATATATTATTAACGTGAACACCTGTTGTTCGTATTTGAACTCAGGTACAGGGCAGGTCAGGAGATAAGATATGTGAATCAATATATCTATTTAATATACGCTGGCCTATATAACACGTCGGGTTGAACAAAAATTATTCAAAGTACCAGCGCTAGGGCGTGAGCTCTTATCTCGAATACTAATTAGGTGTTAGCGTTATGCATGTTCTACTGTTCGTACAGGGCCGACTTATGATTAAAAAAATATAAAAAGGGGTTCTGTAACGGGTTCGCTGATATGCAGAATAGCGATGGTAAGCATCTGTTCTTACGATCAGTTCTTAGTGAGAATGCTTTCTTTATTTTATATTATTTTATTTTATTTTTATTATTACTATTAACTCTTTTGTGAATACAAGCCCCGAATTTCAATAACGTTAGCTATGCTAACAGCAAAACACACGCGAGAGCCGGACATCCTCTATTATGCGCTCAAAAGTAAGAACATCTTTGCATGACGAAATAAATAATTTATTTGCGTTTCTATGTTTCCACGTCCACCGCGATTATAGTTGGCCCCATCGCTACAGCCAATGTCGCCACTGCTAGCAGCATGACATCATTATTACGACATCATTATGACACCACGCGACGGCGCTCTGAGCAATGATTCTGAGAACGGTGATTTAGACACGAGAACGAGCTCAAGCTTGGACGGCGGTACTCCAAACTGTTACCCTCAAGTTATGTGACCTTCATGTGTACTTTTGTTACCTGTGCCGCCTTTTGCTATGCATCGTCATTAATCGTTTTCTTTGTCATCATTGTGTATTCATTCCTGTGCCGCTTATATATATATAGCGTCCAATACCTTCTAACAGCCATGAAAAAGTGCTTGAAATATAGGCTATTCGACCCTTTCAAGAATACTGCCGTTGGAGTATTCAGTTCGCTGGCGTGTATCTCGTCGAGGAAGTCCCGATTCATAATGAGCTGACAAGCTCCGAATGGCAGTTACAAAAATGCGTGACAAATCACCTTGGGCACACGTATAATTTCTAAATGGCGCCTAAAGCGCGGATAAATCCGGCGTTACCATCGACTGCCGAGGAGACCGTGGCAGATGCTCTTCAGTGGTCTATTCCGAAAAGTCGTTTTCGAAGACAATGCCAAGACGAAGCTTCGCCTCTCTCGACGATTGCAGATGAATGTCGTCTGCGACGACGCGTGGAAGGTGTCCATGGCCCAGTGCGCTTTCTACATCGGCAGCGTGGTTGGCAACCTGCTGTTTGGCTTCATCGGTGACAGGCAAGTTTAGTGGAGCTTATCTTTAATGTAAAACCAGCCTGTCCAATTCATAATGTAAGCTTGTGTGCAGGCAACTCCACACAAACACGCAGTTGCAGGATAGAGTCAACTCCAAACAAGTATATGTGGCTACAAGAAAAAAAAAAAACGGCTGGCGGCTTCAACAAGAAGCAAGAAAACTGGGCTTGTATTTACTAAAAGCTCTTATCCGATAGAATTTTTCGTAAGAACAGATTGCAGCCAATCCTGATGCTGGACATGCCATTAGCGAGGCGGCCGGCCAGTGGCAAAGAGCACTCTTGAACGAAGAGCTTTGTGAATTCGGCCTCTCGTTTTCACTAAAGCCCCTATACCTTTAGTTTTCACTCCTCAATGCCGACTTTTGATAAACGTTTTGTTCACTCGCATTGGCCAAACCATTTTGGAATAGCTGTATATCTTTACCATGGGACCAAATTGATCTGTAACATAGTTGTTTCTCTTTTCTCCCTCATAGTATATAAAACCACCATAGTGCATGGATACCACGTACGCGACGCATTAGCGAGCAGAGGCGGAACTCACAAAGCGTTTCGTCCATAAGTGAAATTTGCCATTGACTGGCCGCCTTCGCTAATATAATGTCCAGCATCAGGATTGACTGGAATCTGCTTTACGCACAATTCTATCGTAAAATATTTTAATGAATATGGGCCCAAGGTTATAGCCATTTGTCGTAACCTAAAATAAGAGAGAATAATTCACTTTTAGGATGTCCCTTGTTTATTATTTTCAATACCTAAATTTCGTTTGTCTAGAATGTTCTCTTACAAACAATTCTACCGTAAGAGCTTTTAGTAAATTCGGGCCCTGCGCCGTATTGCAGCGTTTCGCAATCGCCGCGGTGATTACGCAAAAGATATTGTGGGAATAGGCCTTGGAGGTATGCGACAATGAGCGGGATTTCCCGAATAGCCGCATTTGGTTGCTGGAAATCGCGGGCCGATGCTGCCGGTTACTCTTATCGGTAAAACTGGCTCTTTAGTAAAACTGGATAAAAGCCCTCGGCTCTGCACTCGGCTCTTTTCGTGGGTGAAGCGCTTGGGGAAAAGCTCATAAATGTAGGCTTATTTCCCGAATTTCAAATTCCTTGCTAAGTCCTGCATGTGGGCACAAATTCGAATTCAGCGCACGTAGAGGCAACGCCACTTTTTGTAGAAGGGTTGCACTCTTCAGGCGCTTCAGCGTCATCGCCCCAAAACGTCGCCCATCAGTGCTGAAGTTTATCCCAGCAGGTCACTGCGACCTAGTTGCTAGAACGTTCTCCAGATCAAATGAGAGTGCAACTCATATGTATATATAGACGGCTCTGCACGGAGCCGACAACACAGAGAAAGAACATTTACATTGTTTCGCCGGCGCTCTTATGAGCTCGCGTATTCACGAAACGCTCTTATATGTTAGAATTGTTAGTTAGAGAACGTGTTAGCCAATTCTGATGCTCGTATTACAAGCGAAGGTGGCCGGTCATGGGCAAAGAGCACTTACGAAAGAGAAGCTTCGAGTGCTCTTTGCCATTGGCCGGCAGAGTTCGCTAGCAGTATATACTATATGTCTAGCATCCGAGGGATGGCTGGAATTTTTTATTACGAACAATTCTACAGCAAGAGCGTTTTGCAAATACGCGCCCTGGACAGTAATGAAAGGCTGCCTGCTCGCAGGTGGGGTCGCAAGAAGTCGTTCCTGCTGACCATCGTGGTGAGTCTGGTAGGAGGAATCGGGGCCGCCTTTCCGGTCACCTACGAAGGTTACATCGCCTGGAGAGGCGTTGTGGGCATGACCTACCCAGCCATCTTCCAGACACCGTTCATCATGAGTGAGGGCAAACTCACAAGCACCGAGTTTTCCTAGCCGGGATGGGCGTTGGCCCACACCTTGCG